>NC_057795.1:126823780-127009633 GCF_018294505.1 Triticum aestivum | reverse complement strand
TCACTGTTCATCCAGTCGATCGGCTTCAGTTAGCAGCAGTAGCGAAGGAATAGCTCGATCGGGTTCAGTTAGCAACCATCGATCGATCGCTCGGGTTCAGTAACACGTAGCCTGCAGTGCAATCGCTCGGGTTCAGTTAGAGCCCAACGCCTCACTCGGGTTCAGTTAGAGCCAACACCTCGCACACACGCGCGTACGTGTATGAGAGAAACGCGCATCACTCGGCCCCCGACCTCCCACCGTAACCGGGAACTCCCCAAAATTTTCCTCGCCCTCACTTCTACCATGGTTTTTTCCGTCATGGACGACCCAAAGAATGTCATGCAGCTGCATCTCTGGCCCGCCTAGGACAAAAAGCCCATTTTCTGTCATGATTTTTTGTCATAGAAGTAGGAGCCCACCACATCTATGATGATACCGGGTTTTGTCACAATTATCGTCATAGAAGTGTCATATGTATGACAGAAAAAAAATTCGTTCGGCCCAAAATGTCACGGATGTGTCTTTTTTTTGTAGTGCAGCCCTTCGTCATCCGCTTCTCCCCTTCCTGCTTCCTCCTTCCTTCTGTCATGGCGAGGGGGCGTGGTGATGCTTCATCGGTGGCGGTGAGGGTCTCGGCTAGACAACGCATTGCTCCTACCCAAGAGCTCGTGGAGGCGGAGCCGGCCGTTAGAGGGAGGGGGAGGGGGCGAGGTCGAGGCCGTCACGACGCTCGAGGGAGAGGAGGACGGGGCGGCAGATCGGCTTCGCCTCCGCCAGCGGACCCTCCCCCGATGGAGGGCCACATCGGGGATAACCCTTATGAGTTCTTCATCAGGTTGTGCCAACCGCGGCGCCGTCGCCTTCGCCTCCCGACCCCATTTGCATGGGAGATGCAGCTAGATCCGCCGCAGGCGTTGCGGCTGCATATGAGGGGTTGTGGGAACAACGGTACATGGGATGATGTCGAGTTCCCCGCCCCTCACATCATGCATCTTTGCCGAGGGTGGAAGACTTTTGCTCGCATCCACAGCTTGACGGTGGGGCTCGTTCTCTACTTCAAATTAATAGAGAACGGCCTGCTCTCCGTCAAGGTCTTTGGAGATCTTGGGACTCGCCTGAAGTGCTGCGTGGAGAGCTCCAACAAGGACGGAAACACTTCCTCAAGCGAGAGTGATAAGGAGGACAGCAGGGCAGGTGACGAGGACATGTCCGACTAGGCGTCGGACGTCCCGCACCTGGGCGGATGCGGCAGCAGCAGCATCTGCACCTGGCCGCTCCTCCGGCGGGATCTGTCGGGGGAGGGGCCAGCTCCTTGAACTTCTCGGGGCCGTCTCTTTGGGCGGCTGGCGTAGGGAGGTCGGAGAAGGCGAAGAAGGTGGGTGGCAGACCGTCAAGTCAGAGTACGCGGACACCGACGCCTTCATAGCGTATTGACGGACCGCTGCCTCATCTTCCAGCTCTTCCTCCGGTGCCACCACCGCCGACCCTCTCCTAGGTGACCACCAGCATGTTCTCTTGGCGCCTTTTGCTGCTCGTACCTCGCCTAGGTGCCCCTTTTGCCCTTCTGCTTTCTTGTTTCATTTCCCGAGGAGAGAGACAAGAAAGGGACTACGGGCACCTTATCTCTTTTTAGTCTTGTAAGCCTTCGTTAAATTTTGAAATTGTAATCCGTTGCTCATGTTTTTCATTTCGTACGAACTGTACCTGTGCGGGATGTTTTTAACGAAAAAGGGATGTTTGTCGGGTTTTTTCGTTCGTGGGTGAACCCCGCGACAAGGAGCGAATCCTTGTTATTATTTAAAATAAGTGTTTTTCTCCTGGCAACAGGCCTTGCCGTCCCCCCACTTTGCTCGACCTTTCTCACACTCTTGGCGGAGGCATGGATGAGGTGGGCTTAGGCTCCTCGTTCCATTTCCTTGCTGCCGCAACTACAACCAAATTCGGACCCAGGAGATAATCCTTGGGTACGGAAAAAGGGGAGCACGATAGCCTAGAAATAAAACGAGGTTTCACATCCCAGTCCATAACGAAATGCATGATAGAGGATAAAAAACTTATCTGGATCTGCAGCCCCCGGCAACCTTGGCTTGCCATGGATGGATCCTTGTACTTGCAGCCCCCGACAACTTGGGTTTGCCGGGGTCGGGGCGCCGGTCCGTTTCCTTTCTTCCAGACAGCTCGACAGAAGTGCTTATGTGCCTTGTGAACCAAAGAGGACAGAGAGGAACAGAGAGACGCGCACTCGACCTCTAAGCTAGGGGTTAGCCGCCGCCAAGCACTATCAACCCTAACCGAGGAAGAGACTCGACCTAGCATGCATGCTATAACTTAGGGCGCCAGCATTTCGTTTATTTATGCTCAGGGTCTGCGCCTGGCTTTGTACAAAGGGTTACATGCCTTGCCGGCAAAGCTTGTACAAAAGGTGGCTTGCCGAGAGGCCCGACAGCCGCGCCTTATGGGTAAAACTTGCAAATATGCTCGATGTTCCAGGAGTTACTTACTGGAATGAAATCTTTGGTCTCCAGGCGGACTGCGCCGGGCCTGGTGACTCGTGTTACCCGATAAGGGTCTTCCCACTTCGGCATTAAATTGTTGGAATTCTTGGCCGACTGAACGTGCCGAAGAACAAGGTCGCCTTCCTCAAAGCTCCGGGCATGAACCTTGCGGCTATGGTAGCGGCGCAAGGCTTGCTGGTAGCATGCTGCTGTCACAGCCGCCCGGAGATGATCTTCCTCAAGGAGTGTTGCATCATCTTGCCGCAATCGCTCTTGCTCAAGTTCATCATAAGTGAGCACTCGAGGTGACCCGTATATGAGTTCCGTGGGGAGAACTGCTTCTGCCCCGTAGACCAGGGCAAAGGGTGTCTAGCCGGTCGCTTGATTTGGTGTCATTCTGATCGACCAAAGAACCGCCGACAACTCATCAATCCAGCGCCTTCCATTCTTGCGCAGCCTGTCAAAAGTCTTCATTCTTAAGCCTCGCAGAACTTCAGCATTTGCTCTCTCCGCTTGGCCGTTGCTCCATGGGTGCGCCATGGAAGCAAAACATACCTTGCTGCCGAGATCCTCAATGTATTGCATGAAGGCATGGCTTGTGAACTATGTGCCGTTCTTGGTGATAATCCTGTTGGGTACCCCAAAACGGCAAACTAGTCCCTTGAAGAACTTGATGGCTGACTGTGCTGTCACCTTCCTCACTGCTTGCACCTCTGGCCACTCTGTGAACTTGTCGATTGCAGCGTACAAGTACTCAAAGCCCTCGATGGCACGAGGGAAAGGGCCCAATATGCCGAGCCCCCAAATCGAGAAGGGCCAGGAGAGAGGGATGGTTTGAAGGGCTTGAGCTGGTTGATGAAGCTTCTTTGAATGGAACTGGCACGCTTCACACTTGGTTACTAGTGCCATTGCATCCTGGAGGGCGGTGGGCCAGAAGAAACCTTGCCGGAAAGCCTTGCTGGCAAGGGCCCTCGACCCTATGTGGGAGCTACATATGCCTCCACGTATCTCTGCCAATAGCTCTAGTCCTTCCTCTTGGGAGATGCACTTCAATTTCACCCCATTCGGTCTGTTAGTGTACAATATGTTGTCAACGAATTGGTACAGAGAAGAACGGCGGGCTACTCTTTCTGCCTCTTCCTGATTCTCAGGAAGCTCTCCTTTTTGGAGGAATCAGACAGTGTGATGCGCCCATGCCGGAGCCTGCGGCTCGACGACAAGGACCAAAGGCATATCTTCTGCCACGGGAGAGGACGTCTCTACGGCTATGGCCCGAGGCCCTGCCGGAGTCGGCTGCCCCGCGGCAGGGTTGGCATCCATGGCAGCGTCTTCGCCAGCGGCCCCGGGGAGCTCGGTGGGGAAGTACTTGCCGGGGCCTAGCTTCCTCCGCTTGTTTTGCCCGACTGATGGTTCAACGACTGAAGCACAAAAGTACCTTGTTCCACAGGTAGCTTGAGGGCAGCACGCTTTGACAAGTAGTCGACGATGTCGTTTTCCGTCCGAGGGACATGCTCTGCTTGTATACCGTCAAAGTGCTCCTCCAGTTTCCTCACTTCATCCACGTAAGCTTCCATCAACGGGCTTTGGTAATCTTTGTTGATCTGCCTGACGACGAGTTGCGAATCACCCCTGACGATGAGCTTTGACCTCCAGGTCCGCTGCGATCCTGAGACCGGCAAGCAAACCCTCATACTCGGCGGTGTTGTTAGTTGACATCTCCCGGGGAAAGTGCATTTGGATGACATACTTGAGGTGCTCCCTGGTGGGTGCGACGAGCAGCACACTAGCACCGGTGCCTTGTAGTGAAAAAGCCTCATCAAAGTACATGATCCAGTTGTGGCTTGTTTCCTTGCCGGGGAGAGTGGTCTCCTATACCTCTTCGTCGGGCGTCGAGGTCCATTCTGCAACAAACTCCGCCAAGACTCTGCTCTGAATCATCAGGTACTCTCGAACTTTAAACTGAAACTTGACAGCTCCAGGGCCCATTCCACAATCCTCCCCGTTGCATCTGGGTTATGCAGTATCCGTTGCAATGGGAGGCGGGTGACTACGGTGATCTCGTGCGCTTGGAAGTAATGATGCAGCTTCCTCGAGGCCATAAGGAGGCCGAAGAGCAATTTTTGCACACCTGAGTACCTCGAGCTAGCCCCCTGCAAGAGGGAGCTGACGAAGTAAACTGGGTGCTGCACCATTTTCTTCTTTTGCACCACTTCACCCGGTCGCGCGGACCCTATCATACTGGCGCCAGCCTCTGCCGGGGACTCAGTCTTGCCGGGACCGAGCCCTGCCGAGGAGGGTTCCGGCTCACCATCCGTTGGCTCTGCCGCTACCGCTGCCTCTTTTTTGACCTCTCTCTGCGCCACTAGTGCGGCGCTAGCCACCTGATTCGTTCCCGCTAGATACAGTAGCAACGGTTCTTGTGGTTTTGGCGCAACCAGCACTGGGGTAGAGGAGAGGTACTTCTTCAAATCTTGCAGCGCTGCCTCGACCTGCAGGGTCCACTCCATTGGGCCTGTCTTCTTCAAGATCTTGAAAAAGGAAGGGCACGCTCTGCGGACTTGGAGATGAATCTGCTCATGGCGGCAATGCAGCCAGTGAGCCAACGCACGTCCTTGATCCGTTTGGGTGCCTCAGTCTGCTCGATGGCCTTGATCTTGTCTGGGTTTGCCTCGATCCCGCGCTGGGACACAAAGAACCCGAGAAGCTTGCTGGACGGGATGCCAAAGACACACTTCTCAGGGTTCAACTTGAGGTTGATCTTGCGCAGGTTCGTGAATGTTTCCTCCAGATCTTGCACCAGTGTTGCTTTGTCCTTGGTTTTGACCACTATGTCATCCATATAAGCTTCCATATTTCTATGTAGCTGGGGCTCAAAACCAATTTGGACTGCCCTTGCAAAAGTTGAGCCAGCACTCTTCAACCCGAAAGGCATCCTAAAAGCAATACGTACCACATGGGGTGATGAATGCTGTCTTTTCCTCGTATTCTTTCGTCATGAAGATCTGGTAGTACCCTGAGTAGGCGTCGAGGAATGATAACAGGTCACACCCAGCCGTGGAGTCGACAATCTGGTCGATGCGCGGCAACAGGAAGGGATCCTTTGGACAAGCCTTATTGATGTCTGTGTAATCAATACACAGTCTCCACTTCCCGTTTGCCTTGCGCACCACTACCAGGTTGGCCAACCACGCGGATGGATCACTCCCCTTAACAAGCCTGTCGCCTCTAGTTTTCTGATATCCTCCGTGATGAACTCCTGCCTTTCCAAAGCTTGCTTCCTGACCTTCTGCTTGACGGGCCGTGCATGGGGACAGACAACAAGATGGTGCTCAATCACTTCCCTGGGAACACCGAGGATGTTGGAGGCCTGCCATGCAAACACATCAACATTTGCCCACAAGAAAGTGACGAGCCCGCTTTCCTATTTGCTGTCGAGGGTGGAGCTTATGGTAAAAGCTCCCCCCGTACCGTCCTCCTTGACAGGCACCTTCTTGGTCTCTGGTGGTGTAGCTATGGACTTCTTGCTCTTGCCGACGGAGCTCTCTGGCACGTCCTCAACGGGAGCACAACACCCCGAAGAGGTGCGCTTGCCGGACTGGGTGCGAGGGGTCTCGCCGGTCTTCTTCCCTCCCGGGGCTCCGTCGGCAGGAGCAGGTGCCTTGGCGGCAGCTGCTGCAACTGCTTCCCGGTAGAGTTGGTCAGCGCAAATCAATGCGTCTTTCTTGTCGGAGGGGACGGTGATGATGTTCATCGTCCCGGGCATCTTCAGTGTGTTGTAGGCGTAATGTGAAGCCGCCATGAACTTGGCTAGTGCCGGGCGGCCGAGGATCCCGTTGTAGGGCAAGGGTATCTCGGCTACATCGAAGACAATCCTCTCTGTCCTGTGGTTTAGCTCGCCTCCAAACATCACGGGCAGCGTGACCTTCCCCTTCGGCTGGCTCCTCCTCCGGTTGACCCCTTGGAACGTGCCCGTCTCCTCAAGGTCTCTATCAAGGATCTGCAGCCTCTTGATCACAACAGGCGAGATCAAGTTCAGACCGGCCCCACCGTCAACCAGCATCTTTGTCACCTTGAGGTTGCGGATTGTTGGTGAGACCAACAATGGCAAGCACCCGACCGCAGTAGTGCGGTCAGGATGGTCCTCGGTGTCGAAGATGATAGGCATGCTGGACCACCTCAGCGGCTTCTGTGCGTCGAGCGACGGCTCCACCGCTATGATCTCACGCGCCCACTGCTTGAGCTGGCGGTGGGATGTGCGCAGCGAGGCGCCACCATCGACACACATAGCTTCTGTGGCTTTCTGGAACTCGTGGTCGCCGGACTCATCATCATCGTTATGATCATCATCTTCCTGCTTGTTGTCGCGGCCCCGGGCGGGCCTCTCCTGCTGATTATCTTTGCCGCGGCAGCCTCCTTGGCTGCCATGCTTCTTGCCGGATTCCTCGGCACCCTCTTGGCCCTTCTCCTTGTCCCGCCGCTCATACTCGGCTTTCTGCTTCTCAGCGAGCAGCTCCACTTGCCGGCAATTCTGGAGATCATGGCCTTTGGTGCGGTGGATCTTGCAATACTGCTTGTCAGAGCCCCCTGGCTTATCGGCAGCCGCCAAGGCCCGGCAAGTGACACACCCAGCAACCTCCTTGTCGGGGTCACTCGCCTTGGGTTTCTTGGTGGCGCCGGTGTCATCGGACCCCTCGACGGCAAGCATGGCCTTGCCCTTGCGCTTCCTGTTACGGTGCCGGCCCTTCTTCGCCGGGGTGGCGTGATACGTCTCCAACGTGTCTATAATTTTTGATTGCTCCATGCTACTTTATCTACTATTTTGGACTATATTGGGCTTTATTTTCCACTTTTATATTATTTTTGGGACTAACCTATTAACCGGAGGCCCAGCCCAGAATTGCTGTTTTTTTGCCTATTTCAGTGTTTCAAAGAAACGGAATATCAAACGGAGTCCAAACGGAATGAAACCTTCGGAACGTGATTTTCTCACCGAATGTGATCCAGGAGACTTGGACCATACTCCAAGAAGTGCCAGAGGCGGTCACGAGGGTGGACGGTGCGCCCCCTGGGCGCGCCCCCTAGGCGCGCCCCCTACCTCGTGGGCCCCCTGTTGCTCGACCGACATACTCCTTCCTCCTATATATACCTACGTATCCCCGAACGATCAGAACATGAGCCAAAAACCTAATTCCACTGCCGCAACCTTCTGTATCCACAAGATTCCATCTTGCGGCCTGTTCTGGAACTCCGCCGGAGAGGGCATCCATCATGGAGGGCTTCTACATCAACACCATAGCCCCTCCGATGAATTGTGAGTAGTTTACTTCAGACCTTCGGGTCCATAGCTAGTAGCTAGATGGCTTCTTCTCTCTTTTTGGATCTCAATACAATGTTCTCCCCCTCTCTTGTGGAGATCTATTCGATGTAATCTTCTTTTTGCGGTGTGTTTGTTGAGATCGATGAATTGTGGGTTTATGATCCAGTATTATCTATGGAAATATTTGAATCTTCTTTGAATTCTTTTATGTATGATTGAGTTATCTTTGCAAGTCTCTTCGAATTATCCTTTTTGGTTTGGCCAACTAGATTGGTAGTTCTTGCAATGGGAAAAGTGCTTAGCTTTGGGTTCAATCTTGCGGTGTCCTTACCCAGTGACAGAAGGGGCAGCAAGGCACGTATTGTATTGTTGCCATCGAGGATAACAAGATGGTTTTTTTATCATATTGCATGAATTTATCCTTCTAGATCATGTCATCTTGCTTAAGGCGTTACTCTGTTTTTAACTTAATACTCTAGATGCATGCTGGATAGCGGTCGATGAGTGGAGTAATAGTAGTAGATGCAGAATCGTTTCGATCTACTTGTCTCGGAAGTTATGCCTATATACATGATCATTACCTAGATATGCTCATAACTATGCTCAATTCTGTCAATTTCTCAACAGTAATTTGTTCACCCACCGTAGAATATCTATGCTCTTGAGAGAAGCCACTAGTGAAACCTATGGCCCCCGGGTCTATTCTCATCATATCAATCTCTATCGATTTATTACTTGCTTTGTTTTTACTTTGCCTTTTACTTTTCACTTTGCATCTATCTATCAAAAATACCAAAAATATTATTTATCATCTCTATCAGATCTCACCCTCGTAAGTGACCGTGAAGGGATTGACAACCCCTAATCACGTTGGTTGCGAGTAGCTATCATTTTGTGTAGGTACGAGGGACTTGTGCGTGGTCTCCTGCTGGATTGATACCTTGGTTCTCAAAAACTGAGGGAAATACTTATGCTACTTTGCTGCATCATCCTCTCCTCTTCGGGGAAATCCAACGTAGTGCTCAAGAGGTAACAAGAAGAATTTCTGGCGCCGTTGTCAGGGAGGCTCACGCAAGCAAGTCAACCATACCAAGTACCCATCGCAATCCCTATCTCTCGCATTACATTATTTGCCATTTGCCTCTCGTTTTCCTCTCCCCCACTTCACCCTTGCCGTTTTATTTGCCCTCTCTTTCCCAATCTCCTCCTCTCTTTCCCGTTTGCCTTTTTCCCGTTGCCTTTCTGTTTGCTTGTGTGTTGGATTACTTGTTGCCATGTCGCAAGATAATACCAAATTGTGTGATTTCTCGAATACCAATAGTAATGATTTCCTTAGTACTCCGATTGCTCCTCTTAATAATGATGAGTCTTGTGAAATCAATACCGCTTTGTTGAATCTTGTTATGAAAGATCAATTCGCCGACCTTCCTAGTGAAGATGCTGCTACTCATCTAAACAATTTTGTTGATTTGTGTGATATGCAAAAGAAGAAAGATACGGATAACAATATTGTCAAATTTAAGTTATTTCCGTTTTCACTTAGAGATCGGGCTAAAGTTTGGTTTTCATCTTTGCCTAAAAATAGTATTGATTCTTGGAACAAGTGCAAAGATGCTTTTATCTGTAAGTATTTTCCTCCCGCTAAGATTATCACTCTTAGGAACGATATCATGAATTTTAAACAATTTGATCATGAGCATGTTGCCCAATCTTGGGAAAGAATGAAATTAATGCTTCGCAATTGCCCTACTCATGGTTTGAATTTATGGATGATCATACAAATTTTTTATGCCAGATTGAATTTTGCTTCTAGAAATCTTTTAGATTCGGCCGCGGGAGGCACGTTTATGGAAATTACTTTAGGAGATGCTACAAAATTGCTTGATAACATTATGGCTAATTATTCTCAATGGCACACCGAAAGATCTTCTAGTAAAAAAGTGCATGCTATAGAAGAAATCAATGTTTTGAGTGAAAAGATGGATGAACTTATGAAGATGTTTGCTCCTAAATATACTCCTCTTGATCCCAATGATATGCCTTTGTCTACCTTGCTTGAGAATAATAATGAATCTATAGATGTGAATTTTGTTGGTAGGAATAGTTTTGGAAACAACGCATATAGAGGGAACTTTAATCCTAGGCCTTATCCTAGTAATCCTTCTAATAATTATGGAAATTCCTACAACAACTCTTATGTAAATTTTAATAAGATGCCCTCTGAATTTGAGAGTAGTGTTAAAGAGTTTATGAATTCGCAAAAGAATTTTAATGCTTTGCTTGAAGAGAAATTGCTTAAAGTTGATGATTTGGCTAGGAACGTTGATAGAATTTCTCTTGAAATTGATTCTTTAAAGCTTAGATCTATTCCTCCTAAGCATGATATCAATAATTCTCTCAAATCCATGAGCATTTCCATTGGTGAGTGCAAAGAGAGAACCGCTAGGATGCGTGCTTCCAAAGATGCCTTTATTAAAGCGTGTTCTTCCAATTACTATGAAAATCAAGATGAAGATCTAAAAGTTATTGATTTGTCCCCTATCAAATCTTTGTTTTGCAATATGAATCTTGATGAAACTAAATATGATATTCCTTTACCTAGAAGGCGTTCTAAGAATTCGGAGTTTCTAAATCTTGATTATGAAATTGATGAAAGTGGGATTGAAAGAGATAAAAACCTAGATGTTGCTAAACCCACTATTTTGGATCTCAAGGAATTTAATTATGAAAATTTCTCTTTTATTGGTTGTATTTCCTTGTTGCAATCCGTGCTAGATTCTCCTCATGCTTATAGTCAAAATAAGGCCTTTACCGAACACATTGTTGATGCCTTGATGCAATCTTATGAAGAAAAATTTGAGTTGAAAGTTTCTATCCCTAGAAAACTCTATGATGAGTGGGAACCTACTATTAAAATTAAAATTAAAGATTATGAGTTTCATGCTTTGTGTGATTTGGGTGCTAGTGTCTCTACTATTCCCAAAGCTTTGTGTGATTTGCTAGATTTCCGTGATTTTAATGATTGCTCTCTAAACTTGCATCTTGCGGATTCCACTATTAAAAAACCTATGTGAAGAATTAATGATGTTCTTATTGTTGCAAATAGGAATTATGTTCCCGTAGATTTTATCGTTCTTGATATAGATTGCAATCCTTCATGTCCTATTATTCTTGGTAGACCTTTCCTTAGAACGATTGGTGCAATTATTGATATGAAGGAAGGGAATATTAGATTCCAATTTCTCTTAAAGAAGGGTATGGAACACTTCCCTAGAAAGAAAATAAAATTACCATATGAATCTATCATGAGAGCCACTTATGGATTGCCTACCAAAGATGGCAATACCTAGATCTATCCTTGCTTTTATGCCTAGCTAGGGGCGTTAAACGATAGCGCTTGTTGGGAGGCAACCCAATTTTATTTTGTGTTTTTTTGTTTTTGCTTCTGTTTAGGAATAAATAATCCATCTAGCTTCTGTTTGGATGTGGTTTTGTCTTTTAATTAGTGTTTTTGCCAAGTAGAACCTATAGGATAACCTACGATGATAGTTGATTTCATTCTGCTGAAAAACAGAAACTTTGCACGCACGAATATAGTTTTGTTAAATCACATGAATGTGCTTTTGCGTTGATTCTTCTTTCTTCTGTTCAATAAACAAATTTTCCAGGACTTCCAATTTTGGTAGAATTTTTAGAGTTTCAGAAGTTTGCGTTAGTTACATATTTCTACAGACTGTTCTGTTTTTGACAGATTCTGTTTTACGTGTGTTGTTTGCTTATTTTGATGAATCTATGGCTAGTAAAATAGTTTATAATCCATAGAAAAGTTGGAATACAGTAGGTTTAACAACAATATAAATAAATAATGAGTTCATTACAGTACCTTGAAGTAGTCTTTTGTTTTCTTTCTCTAACGGAGCTCGCGAGATTTCTGTTGAGTTTTGTGTTGTGAAGTTTTCAAGTTTTGGGTGAATTCTTTCGATGGATTATGGAACAAGGAGTGGCAAGAGGCTAAGCTTGGGGATGCCCATGGCACCCCCAAGATAATCCAAGGACACCAAAAAGTCAAAGCTTCGGAATGCCCCGGAAGGCATCCCCTCTTTCGTCCACTTCCATCGGTAATTTACTTGGAGCTATATTTTTATTCACCACATGATATGTGTTTTGCTTGGAGCGTCTTGTATTATTTGTGTATTTGCTTGTTAGTCTACCACAATCATCCTTGCCGTACGCACCTTTTGAGAGAGCCACACATTAACTGGAATTTTTTAGAATACTCTATGTGCTTCACTTATATCTTTTGAGCTTGATAGTTTTGCTCATAGTACTTCACTTATATCTTTTGAGCGTGATAATTTTTGCTCTAGTGCTTCACTTATATCTTTTAGAGAACGGTGGTGCATTTGTTTTAAAGAAACTATTGATCTCTCATGCTTCACTTAGATTATTTTGAGAGTCGTTAATAGCATGGTAATTTGCTTAATGTTAATATACTTGGTATTCAAGATATGTGAAACTTTCTTTTGAGTGAATTGAATACTAAGATAAGTTTGATGATTGATAATTGTTTTGAGATATGGAGGTGATAATATCAAAGTTGTGCTAGTTGAGTAATTATGAATTTGAAAAATTCTTGTGTTTAAGTTTGCAAGTCCCGTAGCATGCACATATGGTTAAAATTGTGTAACAAATTTGAAACATGAAGTGTACCTGGCTTGTGCATCCTTATGAGTGGTGGTTGGGGATGAGCGATGGTCTTTTCTTACCAATATATCCCCCTAGGAGCATGCGCGTAGTACTTGATTTTTCATGACTTCTAAATTTTTGCAATAAGTATATGAGTTCTTTTGACTAATGTTGAGTCCATGGATTATACGCACTCTCACCTTTCCGCCTTTGCTAGCCTCTTCAGTACCGTGCATTGCCCTTTCTCACCTTGAGAGTTGGTGCAAACTTCGCCGGTGCATCCAAACCCCGTGATACGATACGCTCTATCACACATAAACCTCCTTATATCTTCCTCAAAACAGCCACCATACCTACCTGTCATGGCATTTCCATAGCCATTCCGAGATATATTGCCATGCAACTTCCACCATCATCATCATGACATACATTACTTTTGTCATATTGCCATAGGATGATCATGTAGTTGACATCGTATTTTTGGCAAGGCCACCATGCATTATTTTTCATACATGTCACTCTTGATTCATTGCACCATCCCGGTACACCGCCGGAGGCATTCATATAGAGTCATATCTTGTTCTAAGTTTCAAGTTGTAATTCTTATGTTGTAATCAATAGAAGTGTGATGATCATCATTATTAGAGCATTGCCCAAAAAAATGAAAGGCCAAAAGAAAAAAAGAAAGGCCCAAAAAAAGAAAAAAAGGAAAAGAAAAGAAAAGAAAAAGGGCAATGCTACTATCTCTTTTTCCACACTTGTGCTTCAAAATAGCACCTTGTCTTTCATGTAGTGAGTCTCATATATTGTGCTTCAAAGTAGCAGCTTGTTCTTCATGTAGTGAGTCTCATAAGTTTTCTTTTTATACTAGTGGGAATTTTTCATTATAAAACTTGGCTTGTATATTCCTATGATGGGCTTCCTCAAATGCCCTAGGTCTTCATGAGCAAGGAAGTTGGATGCACACCCACTAGTTTTATTTTGTTGAGCATTCATAGCTCTAGTGCATCCGTTGCATGGCAATCCCTACTCCTCATGTTGACATCAATTGATGGACATCTCCATAGACCGTTGATTAGCCTCGTCAATGTGAGACTTTCTCCTTTCTTGTCTTCTCCACACAATCCCCATCATCATATTCTATTCCGCCCATAGTGCTATATCCATGGCTCATGCTCATGTATTGTGTGAAGGTTGAAAAAGTTTGAGATTATTTAAGTATGAAACAATTGCTTGGCTTGTCATCGGGGGTATAGAAGTTGGGAACATCTTTGTGTGACGAAAATGAAGCATAGCCTAACTATATGATTTTGTAGGGATGAACTTTCTTTTGCCATGTTATTTTGAGAAGACATGATTGCTTTGATTATTATGCTTGAAGTATTATTATTTCTTATGTCAATATGAACTTTTGTCTTGAATCTTTTGGACCTGAATATTCATATCACACTTAAGAAGATTTACATTGAAATTATGCCAAAGTATCACTCCGCATCAAAAATTCTTTTTTATCATTTACCTACTCAAGGACGAGCAGGAATTAAGCTTGGGGATGCCTGATACGTCTCCAACGTATCTATTATTTTTGATTGCTCCATGCTCTATATTGGGCTTTATTTTCCACTTTTATATTATTTTTGGCACTAACCTATTAACCGGAGGCCCAGCCTAGAATTGCCGTTGTTTGCCTATTTCAGTGTTTCGAAGAAACAGAATATCAAACGGAGTCCAAACGGAATGAGACCATCGGGAACGTGATTTTCTCACCGAGCGTGATCCAGGAGACTTGGACCCTACTCCAAGAAGTGCCAGAGGCGGTCATGAGGGTGGAGGGCGCCCCCCTGGGCACGCCCCCTACCTCGTGGGCCCCCTGTTGCTCCACCAACGTACTCCTTACTCCTATATATACCTACGTATCCCCGAACGATCAGAACAGGAGCCAAAAACCTAATTCCACCGTCGCAACCTTCTGTATCCACGAGATCCCATCTTGGGGCCTGTTCCGGAGCTCCACCGAAGAGGGCATCCATCATGGAGGGCTTCTACATCAACACCATAGCCCCTCCGATGAAGTGTGAGTAGTTTACTTCAGACCTTCGGGTCCATAGCTAGTAGCTAGATGGCTTCTTCTCTCTTTTTGGATCTCAATACAATGTTCTCTCCCTCTCTTGTGGAGATCTATTCGATGTAATCTTCTTTTTGCGGTGTGTTTGTTGAGACCGATGAATTGTGGGTTTATGATCCAGTATTATCTATGGAAATATTTGAATCTTATTTGAATTCTTTTATGTATGATTGAGTTATCTTTGCAAGTCTCTTCGAATTATCCTTTTTGGTTTGGCCAACTAGATTGGTAGTTCTTGCAATGGGAGAAGTGCTTAGCTTTGGGGTCAATCTTGCGGTGTCCTTACCCAGTGACAAAAGGGGCAGCAAGGCACGTATTGTATTGTTGCCATCGAGGATAACAAGATGGGGTTTTTATCATATTGCATGAATTTATCCCTCTACATCATGTCATCTTGCTTAAGGCGTTACTCTGTTTTTAACTTAATACTCTAGATGCATGCTGGATAGCGGTCGATGAGTGGAGTAATAGTAGTAGATGCAGAATCGTTTCGATCTACTTGTCTCGGACGTGATGCCTATATACATGATCATTACCTAGATATGCTCATAACTATGCTCAATTATGTCAATTGCTCAATAGTAATTTGTTCACCCACCGTAGAATATCTATGCTCTTGAGAGAAGCCACTAGTGAAACCTATGCCCCCCGGGTCTATTCTCATCATGTCAATCTCTATCGCTTTATTACTTGCTTTGTTTTTACTTTGCCTTTTACTTTTCACTTTGCATCTATCTATCAAAAATACCAAAAATATTATTTATCATCTCTATCAGATCTCACCCTCGTAAGTGGCCGTGAAGGGATTGACAACCCCTAATCGCGTTGGTTGCGAGTAGCTATCGTTTTGTGTAGGTACGAGGGACTTGTGCGTGGTCTCCTACTGGATTGATAGCTTGGTTCTCAAATACTGAGGGAAATACTTACACTACTTTGCTGCATCATCCTCTCCTCTTTGGGGAAATCCGACGCAGTGCTCAAGAGGTAGCATGGCGGTATCATCCGTGGAGTCGGTTTCCGCGCCGGCGTCTTCGTCGGGGTACTTCCTTCCCTCTTCAGCGCGCGCGCACCTATCGGCCAGAACATAGAGTTTGGCCACATCCCTGACCTTGTTCATCGCCAGCTCTTCATGCATCTTACGATTGCGCACATTCTGATGGAATGCACTGATCACGGCGGTAGGATGAACGTCGGGGATGTTGTACTACACTCGGCTGAACCTTTGGATGTACTTGCGCAAGTTTTCCCCTTCCTTCTGGGGGATGATATGTAAATCACTCGCCTGGACATGAGCTTGGTGGCCTCCGGTAAAGGCGCCAACAAACTCATGACACAGATCCGCCCAAGAAGAAATGGAGTCTACTCGCAAGTGCATCAACCATGACATAACATTGGGCTTGAGTGCCAACGGAAAATAGTTGGCGAGCACCTTATCGTCGCGAGCCCCGGCAGCTTGCATCGCGATGGTGTAGATGCTGAGGAACTCCGACGGGTGAGTCTTGCCGTTGTACTTCTCGCCAACGTCGGGTTTGAACGTGCGGTAGGAGGGCCACTAGAACTGCCGCAGCTCACGGGTGAAGGCCGGACAACCCACCTCGTAGGATAGGCCACTGTAGCCTCCCGGTGCTGGGTGGTCCGTAGTGGGCCATGCCCGCCTGTCCGACTGGTGGCGCGCGTCACGCCGGTGCTCGATGGTGGTTCGAGCATCTTCATGAACTCACTCTTGAAGAACTTGGCTTTGGTCACGGTGGGTTCGCGGGTCGGACGATGCTATGGAGATATCATCACGAGCGTCGTCGCGGCGGACCAACACCCGCGGTGGCTTGGATGGAGGAGGGGAGTGCAGCATGGCTGCATCGCCTCCCGCTCGACCTCCGTCGGCATGCGGTGGCTCGACGGAGCGACGGCCTGCGGGCCCCGCTAGCCGCAACTCGTCGTTGTTAGCGATGCCCACGAGGCTCCGGACGGTGGCCCTCCATTCGTAAAGCTTCTCCATAGTGGGAGGAAAGTCGAGGAGCAGCTGTGCGCGTGCTAGGGCTTCTGCTGGTGTGGGCGGCGGCAAAAGCTGTGTGGACCGCGATGCGCTTTGACTTCTAACCGCGTTAGGAGGAGCCCCATCACGGCCCCACAGCCGTCCACTACCTCCGCCAGCACCTCGACGCGCATATTGGCCCTCCTCATCATGTGAAGGGCGCATGGGACTCTTCCTAGGGAGGCGCCAAGGGTCACCAGCAGGGCGGCGCTGCTCATCGCGCATGACCTGAGAAGAGCGCGCCGTGGGCGCCGGCGTTGGTGTCTTGGAGGTCGCCGCGCCGCCGTCTTGCGGCATGACGGTGCCCCTGGAGGGCCCCGTGCCGCCTGCGGGGGCCCCGACTCCGTCTCTGGAGCCCGTGACACGTGGCTCGTCACCTGGCGTACGAACAATGCCGCTCATCAGGCCTGGACTGCCAGGGTGATGTGGATGTTCACGGGCCGCGCCACGGGTTCTCTCGACAACTGGCCCGCTACTGGTCCGCACCGGTACTGGCAGTTCGGTCCCAAACGAACTGATCATCATGGTCGTCTTCTTCTTAGGAGCCATGGCAATGAAGAACTGCTAGGCCAACTACTAGACCAGATTCTCACAATTGCGCCCCCTACCTGGCGCGCCAAAGATGTCGGTGGGAAACGACACCTATGGGATCACAAGAATCCCTACTACGGTTGCGGGGCGCGGGGTTGTGAGAAGAGCAGGATTAGCAGTCAGCACAGGGATCGTTTACCCAGGTTCAGGCTGCGAGGATGCGTAAAACCCTAGTCCTGCTTGGTGGATGTATTAAGTGTTCTTGAACTCTTGAACTAGCTAAAGTGACTGCCTGGTTCAAAAGAGCCAAATCCCTCTCCAGTACACCATGGGCCTCCTTTTATAGGGGAAAGGGGCTGCCACAGTGGCATACAGGAGGTGGAAAGGCCTACAATGCTACGAGCTTATCGCCCGTATTACAGGACAAGATGCATTTAATGCATAGCTTAGGTGTCCCCTCACTTTATAGGGTACGGGGGCGAGGCCCGTCCCATCCACCGCCGCTCCTCTTCGCTTCGACACGCGCCCTGGCCAGCGATGCATGCGGCGCCATGTAGGCAGGCAAGCAGCTGAGTGGCGCGGTGGTGGAGCCTCCACGAAGATCTGCATGCCGCTGATACGTCTCCGTCGTATCTATAATTTTTGATTGTTCCATGCCAATATTCTTCAGCTTTCATATACTTTTGGCAACTTTTTATACTATTTTTTGGGACAAACATATTGATCCAGTGCCCAGTGCCAGTTCCTGTTTGTTGCATGTTTTATGTTTCATAGAAAACCAATATCAAACGGAATCCAAACGGGATAAAAACAGACGGAGAATTATTTTGGAATATTTGGGATTTTCCGGAGGAAGAATCAACGCGAAACAGTGCCCGAGGTGGCCACGAGACAGGGGGGCGCACCCACCCCCTGGGCGCGCCTGGCACTCTCGTGGGCCACCCGTAAGGTGGTTGACGCTCTTCTTTTCCCGCAAGAAAGCTAATTTTATGAGAAAAATCTGGGCGAAAGATTCACCCCAATCAGAGTTACGGATCTCCAAATATAAAAGAAATAGTGAAGGGGCAGAATTCCAGAACACAGAAACAGAGAGATAGATCCAATCTCGGAGGGGCTCTCGCCCCTCCCAAGCCATGGGAGCCAAGGACCAGAGGGGAAAACCTTCTCCCATCTAGGTAGGAGGTCAAGGAAGAAGAAGAAGAAGGGGGGCTCTCTCCCCCTTGCTTCCGGTGGCGCCGGAGCGCTGCCGGGGGCCATCATCATCACCGCGATCTTCACCAACACCTCCATCATCTTCACCAACATCTCCATCACCTTCCCCCATATATATTTAGCGGTCCACTCTCCCGCAACCCGCTGTACCCTCTACTTGAATATTGTTATGATAATTATGCTTCTAATGCCTATGTTAAACTATATATTGAGAAATTCTCCGCTGTCCAAGAAGAGACTAATATTTTGCAGGAAGCTATGGAAGAAGAAATTGATGAAACTGTGAGCTCATTAGATGAAAAAGATGACGAGGAGAGTGAAGAACAAAAGGAGGAAGAGCAAATTGATCACCCGTGCCCACCTTCTAATGAGAGTAACTCTTCAACTCATACATTGTTTAATTCCCCTTCGTGCTTACCGAAGGATGATTGCTATGATGATTGCTATGACCCCTTTAGTTTGTTTGAAACATCCCTTTTTGATGATGCTTCCTATGCTTGTGGCCAATATGCAAATATGAATTATGATTATGGAGATGAACTTGCTATAGTTCCTTATGTTAAACATGAAATTGTTGCTATTGCACCCACGCATGATAGTCCTATTATCTTTTTGAATTCTCCCGACTACACTATATCAGAGAAGTTTGTGCTTATTAAGGATTATATTGATGGGTTGCCTTTTACCGTTGCACATGATGATTTTGATAGATATAATATGCATGTGGTTTCTGCTCCTACTTGCAATTATTATGAGAGAGGAACTATATCTCCACCTCTCTATGGATCCAATATGATAAAATTGCAAGAAACTGCTTATACTATGCATTGGCCTTTACTTGGTGTGCATGAATTATTCTTTTATGACATGCCGATGCATAGGAACAGAGTTAGACTTCGTCATTGCTTTATATATGTTACTTTGTGTTCACTACTAAATTACAAATCATTGTTAATTAAAATTGGCTTTGATATACATTGGGATCCGGGTGGATTCATTACTTGAGCACTATATGCCTAGCTTAATGGCTTTAAAGAAAGCGCTGCCAGGGAGACAACCCGGAAGTTTTAGAGAGTCATTTATTTCTGTTGTGTGCTTTCATATAGTTTAAAAACACAAAAATAAAGAGGGGAACACAAAAACTTTTCAAAAAGGGAAGTGAAAGTGAGAGAGACAAGCATTGTTGAAGTGGGGGAGCTCCTTGAACTTTGTTCATGCTCACGGAAACTTTGTGAATCTTGATTACAGAAACTTTTCATAAAAAATAATTATCCCCTTGTACAATTCCATTGTATTATAAAAATAATGTGCTAAGGATTGCCTTTAGGATGTTTACAATGCTTGTTGGTTTGTACGGTGCAGGACAGAAACTTTGGCTGTAGTGCACGATTTTACATTTTTAACTGGGACGTCAAATGGTTCTGATTCCATTTGCACTGTCTTACTGTACAACTTCTTTATTTTTCCTAATTTTGGTAGAATTTTTGGGGTATCATAAGTATGGTGAATGTTCAGATTGCTACAGACTGTTCTGTTTTTGACAGATTCTGTTTTTGATGCATAGTTTGCTTGTTTTGATGAATCTATCAATTTATATTAGTGGATTAAGCCCTAGAAAAGATATATTACAGTAGACACAATGCAAAAACAAGATATGAATTGGTTTGCTACAGTACTTAGAGTGGTGATTTGCTTTATTATACTAACGGATCTTACCGAGTTTAATTTATGTTGAAGTTTTGTGTGGATGTAGTGTCTAATCGAGGATGTCCCGATATGAGGAAAAGGAAGAGAGGCAACAGCTCAAGCTTGGGGATGCCTGAGACACCCCAAGTAAATATTCAAGGAGACTCAAGAATCTAAGCTTGGGGATGCCCCGGAAGGCATCCCCTCTTTCTTCAACAAGTATCGGTATGTTTTTGGATTCGTTTCGTTCATGCATTATGTGCAAGTCTTGGAGCGTCTTTTGCATTTAGTTTTCACTTTTATTTTATGCACCATGCTGGTATGAGATAGTCCTTGGTTGATTTATAGAATGCTCATTGCACTTCACTTAAATCTTTTGAGTGTGGCTTTATAGAATGCTTCATGTGCTTCACTTATATCATTTGAAGTTGGATTGCATGTTTCTCTTTACATAGAAAACCGCCATTTGTAGAATGCTCTTTTGCTTCACTTATATTTGTTAGAGCGTGGGCAAATCTTTTGTAGAAATAATTAAACTCTCTTGCTTCACTTATATCTATTTAGAGACATGACATGAGTTGGTCAATCACATGGTTAGTCATAAAATCCTACATAAACTTGTAGATCACTGAATATGATATGTTTGATTCCTTGCAATAGTTTTGCGATATAAAGGTGGTGATATTAGAGTCATGCTAGTGGGTGGTTGTGGATTAGTAGAAATACTTGTGTTGAGGTTTGTGATTCCCGTAGCATGCATGTATGGTGAACCGCTTTGTGATGAAGTTGGAGCACTATTTTATTTATTGATTGTCTTCCTTATGAGTGGCGGTCGGGGACGAGCGATGGTCTTTTCCTACCAATCTATCCCCCTAGGAGCATGTGCATAGTAATTTGTTTTCAAGGGCTCGTAGATTTTTGCAATAAGTATATGAGTTCTTTATGACTAATGTTGAGTCCATGGATTATACGCACTCTCACCCTTCCATCATTGCTAGCCTCTTTGGTACCGTGCATTGCCCTTTCTCACCTCGAGAGTTGGTGCAAACTTCGCCGGTGCATCCAAACCCCGTGATACGATACGCTCTGTCACACATAAGCCTCCTTATATCTTCCTCAAAACAGCCACCATACCTACCTATCATGGCATTTCCATAGCCATTCCGAGATATATTGCCATGCAACTTCCATCATCATCATATACATGACTTGAGCTTTTCATTGTCATATTGCTTTGCATGATCGTCAGATAGCTAGCATGATGTTTTCATGGCTTGTCCGTTTTTTGATGTCATTGCTATGCTAGATCATTGCACATCCCGGTACACTGCCGAAAGCATTCATATAGAGTCATATCTTTGTTCGAGATATTGAGTTTATGATTATTAGAGCATTGCCCCAGTGAGGAAATGATGATGGAGTTTATGATTCCCTCACAAGTCGGGATGACACTCCGGACTTTATGAAAAAAAGAGGCCAAATAAGCCCACCAAAAAAGAGGAAAAAAGAAAAAAAAGAAAAAAATGAGAGAAAAAGAGAGAAGGGGCAATGTTACTATCCTTTTACCACACTTGTGCTTCAGAGTAGCACCATGTTCTTCATAGAGAGAGTCTCCTATGCTTTCACTTTGATATACTAGTGGGAATTTTCATTATAGAACTTGGCTTGTATGTTCCGATGATGGGCTTCCTCAAATGCCTGAGGTCTTCATGAGCAAGCAAGTTGGATGCACACCCACTTAGTTTTCAGTTTGAGCTTTCATACACTTATAGCTCTTAGTGCATCCGTTGCATGGCAATCCCTACTCCTCGCATTGGCATCAATTGATGGGCATCTCCATAGCCCGTTGATTAGCTGCGTCGGTGTGAGACTTTCTCCCTTTTGTCTTCTCCACATAACCTCCACCATCATATTCTATTCCACCTATAGTGCTATATCCATGGCTCACGCTCATGTATTGCGTGAAAGTTGAAAAAGTTTGAGATTATTAAAGTATGAAACAATTGCTTGGCTTGTCATCGGGGTTGTGCATGATTAAATACTTTGTGTGATGAAGATAGAGCAACAGCCAGACTATATGATTTTGTAGGGATAACTTTCTTTGGCGTTTTGAAAACACATGATTACTTTATACGCTCGAAGTATTATTGCTTTTATGTCAAATGATAGACTATTGCTTTGAATCACTCGTGTATTAATATTCATGCCATGATTAGACACATGATCAAGATTATGCTAGGTAGCATTCCACATCAAAAATTATCTTTTTTATCATTTACCTGCTCGAGGACGAGCAGGAAGTAAGCTTGGGGATGTTGATACGTCTCCGTCGTATCTATAATTTTTGATTGTTCCATGCCAATATTCTTCAGCTTTCATATACTTTTGGCAACTATTTATACTATTTTTTGGGACTAACATATTGATCCAGTGCCCAGTGCCAGTTCCTATTTGTTGCATGTCTTATGTTTCACAGAAAACCAATATCAAACGGAATCCAAATGGGATAAAAACGGAGGGAGAATTATTTTGGAATATTTGGGATTTTCCGGAGGAAGAATCAACGCGAAACAGTGCCCGAGGTGGCCACGAGACAGGGGGGCGCACCCACCCCCTGGGCTCGCCTGGCACTCTCGTGGGCCACCCGTAAGGAGGTTGACGCTCTTCTTTTACCGCAAGAAAGCTAATTTTATGAGAAAAATCTGGGCGAAAGATTCACCCCAATCGGAGTTACAGATCTCCAGATATAAAAGAAACGGTGAAGGGGAAGAATTCTAGAACGCAGAAGCAGAGAGATAGATACAATCTCGGAGGGGCTCTCGCCCCTCCCAAGCCATGGGAGCCAAGGACCAAAGGGGAAACCCTTCTCTCATCTAGGGAGGAGGTCAAGGAAGAAGAAGAAGGGGGGCTCTCTCCCCCTTGCTTCCGGTGGCGCCGGAGCACTGCCGGGGCCCATCATCATCACCATGATCTTCACCAACACCTCCATCATCTTCACCAACATCTCCATCACCTTCCCCCATCTATATTTAGAGGTCCACTCTCCCGCAACCCGCTGTACCCTCTACTTGAACATGGTGCTTTATGCTTCATATTATTTTCCAATGATGTGTTGCCATCCTATGATGTCTGAGTAGATTTTCGTTGTCCTATCGGTGATTGATGAATTGCTATGATTGGTTTGAGTTGCATGTTTTATTATTGGTGCTGTCCTATGGTGCTCTCTGTGTCGCGCAAGCGTGAGGGATCCCCGCTGTAGGGTTTGCAATATGTTTATGATTTGCTTATGGTGGGTGGCGTGAGTGACAGAAGCACAGACCTGAGTAAGTAGGTTGTTTGCGTATGGGATAAAGGGGACTTGATACTTTAATGCTATGGTTGGATTTTACCTTAATGAATGTTTAGTAGTGGCGGATGCTTGCTAGAGTTCCAATCATAAGTGCATATGATCCAAGTAGAGAAAGTATGTTAGCTTATGCCTCTCCCTCAAATAGAATTGAAATAGTGATTACCGGTCTAGTAACATAGTCAATTACTTAGGGACAATTCCACAACTCCTACCACCACTTTTCCACACTCGCTTTATTTACTTTATTGCATCTTTATCTAAATAGCCCCTAGCTTTTATTTATGTGTTCTTTATTATCTTGCAAACCTATCCAACAACACCTACAAAGTACTTCTAGTTTCATACTTGTTCTAGGTAAAGCGAACGTCAAGCGTGCATAGAGTCGTATCAGTGGCCGATAGGACTTGAGAGAGTATTTGTTCTACCTTTAGCTCCTCATTGGGTTCGACAATCTTACTTATCGAAAGAGGCTACAACTATCCCATATACTTGCGGGTTATCAGCCACCATGCAGGTGTCTGCTGAGTTGGCCTGGAAGCTGCATGTTGCCATGTAGGTGCCTGCCCAGCTGGTTGGGCCGCCAGCTGCATGTGAACGGCGGTAGGGATTTGGTTGGTGCGGGCCTGGCAATGGCCCCGCTGACGCCCTTGGCAAGGGTCTTGCCGGGTGGCCCGGCAAGGGTCTTGTCGTGGCGCGCTGTCTTCCCCGGCAAGGATCTTGCCGGGGGTCTTGTGGGTTTTCCTTGGCAAGGATCTTGGCGAGGATTGTTGCTCTCCAATCCTTATCTGATCTTGAATATTCTTTTTCTTTACAAAGATCTGCATGCCACCATGGAGGTGCCTCCCGAGCCCTGGCCCAACGTGGT
Organism: Triticum aestivum; assembly: GCF_018294505.1. NCBI lineage: Eukaryota > Viridiplantae > Streptophyta > Magnoliopsida > Poales > Poaceae > Triticum > Triticum aestivum. The sequence continues at coordinate 126,985,353 of NC_057795.1, read as the reverse complement.
TGATGGTGTTGGAGACCGTGGGCTCAAGGGTGTGGCTCGCTCCGCTGGTGTGGGAGGGCTGCCCCGGCAAGGGGCTTGCCGGGGCTGCTGAGGCTGCCCCCGGCAAGGGTCTTGCCGGGGGAACCTGCTCCGCCCATCTGCTCTCTGTGGCCTTGGTCCTTGATGTCACCTTGTTTGTCTCGTGCCTTCGACTTCTCTCCGGCTCCCCTCCTTTGCTCTGCTATGTGCGACCATGGCGCGTGGCTTCGATTGCTCGTGCACAAGTAAAGGGGTCAAAAGGAGAGCCCCTACTTTTGTACTCCAACAGGGATCCTTCCAATTGGAAGAGCACAGACTCATGGTGCGCTCTCTGATGTCACAGATGGGCTGTTTCACCTTGGAAGAACCTTTGTGTGTGGCCTCCTCGTGGTCGTGGTCGATGAGACCTGACTTGGCAATTGAGGATCCCAAGCCGCCGCCGTAGAACGTGTCCTTTAGAAATTAAAAAATGGGCTCGATGGCATATAAGGATCGCAAATCCTTGACCGCTTGGCGGAGGAGATCAGCGGCAGGGCCATCAAAGAGATCGATGATGGTTGAACCCGAGGGGTTGGGGATGGACCACGTAACCTGTGACATGGCCCACATGAGGCCGTCGTTGTCGACGAGCTTGATGTCATAGCCAGCTTTCCCAAGATACAGTAATAAGCAAGCCCGCTGACATGAAGCCTTCAACATGGCAATGTAGTCAACGTCTTCGCCGGCTTCCGCGGTGATGTGTTGCTCCAGGATCGACAGGTCGGGGTGAATGGCGTCCACCTCACCAATGTCCGCCGGAGAGGCCATGATAAACCTCTTCTTGGTCGAATGCTTGTCAGGCTCCCCAGGATACGTGGTCGAGCTTTGGTTGTGACATTCTGGAGCAGGGGATGTGGATCTGGCGGGAAGGGACACCGCAAGCCTCATTAAAATCTTAGGGGAGTGGGGTGCTACCTGTTGAGCATCCGTTGGTTTTCCCTTGAAGAGGAAAGGGTGATGCAGCAAAGTAGCGTAAGTATTTCCCTCGGTTTTTGAGAACCAAGGTATCAATCCAGTAGGAGGTTACATGCAAGTCGCCTTGTACCTGCACAAACAAATAAGAACCTTGCAACCAACGCGATAAAGGGGTTGTCAATCCCTTCATGGCCACTTGCAAAAGTGAGATCTGATAGAGATAATAAGATAAATATTTTTGGTATTTTGTGGTATAGATTGACAAGTAAACATTGCAAAATAGTAAACGAGATGCAATGTAAATAAAAGAGATATAATATGGAAAAGAGACCTGGAGCCATAGGTTTCACTAGTGGCTTCTCTCAAGATAGCATATCTTACGGTGGGTGAACAAATTACTGTCGAGCAATTGATAGAAAAGCGCATAGTTATGAGAATATCTAGGCATGATCATGTATATAGGCATCACGTCCGTGACAAGTAGATCGAAACGATTCAGCATCTACTACTATTACTCCACACGTCGACCGCTATCCAGCATGCATCTAGAGTATTAAGTTCATAAGAACAGAGTAACACATTAAGCAAGATGACATGATGTAGAGGGATAAACTCAAGCAATATGATATAAACCCCATCTTTTATCCTCGATGGCAACAATACAATACGTGCCTTGCTGCCCCTGCTGTTACTGGGAAAGAGCACCGCAAGATTGAAACCAAAGCTAAGCACTTCTCCTATTGCAAGAAAGATCAATCTAGTAGGCCAAACCAAACTAATAATTCGAAGAGACTTGCAATGATATCAAATCATACATATAAGAATTCAGAGAAGAATCAAATATTGTTCATAGATAATCTTGATCATAAACCCACAATTCATCGGATCTCGACAAACACACCGCAAGAAGTATTACATCGAATAGATCTCCAAGAAGATCGAGGAGAACTTTGTATTGAGAATCAAAGAGAGAGAAGAAGCCATCTAGCTAATAACTATGGACCCAAAGGTCTGTGGTAAACTACTCACACATCATCGGAGAGGCTATGGTTTTGATGTAGAAGCCCTTAGTGATCGATTCCCCCTCCAGCGGAGCGCCGGAAAAGGCCTCAAGATGGGATCTCACGGGTACAGAAGGTTGCGGCGGTGGAAATAGGGTTTCGTGGTGCTCCTAGATGTTTTTGGGGTATATGAGTATATATAGGCGAAAGAAGTAGGTCGGTGGAGCCATGAGGGTGGGGGGCACGCCTACCCCCCTGGGCGCGCCCTCCTACCTCGTGTCCGCCTCGTTGCTTCCTCTACGTCCAGTCCAAGTCTCCTGGATTGCGTTAGTTCCAAAAATGATTCTCCCGAAGGTTTCATTCCGTTTGGACTCCGTTTGATATTCCTTTTCCGTGAAACACTGAAATAGGCAAAAAACAACAATTTGCATTGGGCCTCCAGTTAATAGGTTAGTCCCAAAAATAATATAAAAGTGCATAGTAAAGCCCATTAAACATCCAAAACAGATAATATAATAGCATGGAATAATTAAAAATTATAGATATGTTGGAGACGTGTCAAGCATCCCCAAGCTTAATTCCTGCTCGTCCTTGAGTAGGTAAATGATAAAAACAGAATTTTTGATGTGGAATGCTACCTAACATAATTTTCAATGTAATTCTCTGCATTGTGGCATGAATGTTCAGATCCAAAAGATTCAAGACAGAAGTTTAATATTGACATAAAAATAGTAATACTTCAAGCATGCTAACCAAGCAGTTTATGTCTTATCAAAACAACATAGCCAAAGAAAGCTTATCCCTACAAAATCATATAGTTTGGCCATGCTTCATTTTCGTCACACAAAATGCTCCCATCATGCACAACCTCGGTTTCAGCCAGGCAATTGGTTCATACTTTTTAACGCGCTTCAACATTTTCAACCCTCACGCAATACATGAGCGTAAGCCATGGACATAGCACTATGGGTGGACTAGAGTATGATGATAGGGATTATGTGAGAAAACAAAAAAAAGGAGAAAGTCTCACATTGGCGTAGCTAATCAACGGGCTATGGAGATGCCCATCAATTGATGTCAATACGAGGAGTAGGGATTGCCATGCAACAGATGCACTAGAGCTATAAATGTATGAAAGATCATCAAGAATAAACTAAGTGGGTGTGCATCCAACTTGCCTGCTCACGAAGACCTAGGGCATTTTGAGGAAGCCCATCATTGGAATATACAAGCCAAGTTCTATAATGAAAAATTCCCACTAGTATATGAAAGTGACAAAATAATAAACTCTCTATAATGAAGATCATGGTGCTATTTTGAAGCACAAGTGTGGAAAATGGATAGTAACATTGTCCCTTCTCTCTTTTTCTCTCGTTTTTTTTATTTGGGCTTCTTTGGCCTCTTTTTCTTTTTTTCTTTTCTCTCCTTTTTTTATTTCGTCCGGAGTCTCATCCCGACTTGTGGGGGAATCATAGTCTCCATCATCTTTTCCTCACATGGGACAATGCTCTAATAATGGAAATCATCACACTTCTATTTATTTACAACTCAAGAATTACAACTCAATACTTAGGACAAAATATGACTCTATGTGAATGCCTCCGGTGGTGTACCGGGATATGCAATGAATCAAGAGCGACATGTATGAAAGAAATATAAAGGTGGCTTTGCCACAAGTACGATGTCAACTACATGATCATGCAAAGAAATATGACAATGATGGAGCGTGTCATAATAAACGGAACGGTGGAAAGTTGCATGGCAATATATCTCAGAATGGCTATGGAAATGCCATAATAGGTAGGTATGGTGGCTCTTTTGAGGAAGATGTAAGGAGGTTTATGTGTGATAGAGCGTATCGTATCATGGGGTTTGGATGCACCGGCGAAGTTGCACCAACTCTCAAGGTGAGAAAGGGCAATGCACGGTACCGTAGAGGCTAGCAAATTGCGGAAGGGTAAGAGTGCGTATAATCCATGGACTCACATTAGTCATAAAGAACTCATATACTTATTGCAAAAGTTTATTAGCCCTTGAAACAATGTACTACTACGCATGCTCCTAGGGGAAGGGTTGGTAGGAGTTAACCATCGCGCGATCCCGACCTCCACTCAATAAGGAAGGCAATCAAAGAACACCCCATGCTTCAAATTTGTCACACAACATTCACCATATGTGCATGCTATAGGACTTGCCAACTTTAACACTAGTATTTCTCAATTTCATAATTACCCAACTAGCATGACTCTAACATTACCACCTTTATATCTCAAAACAATTATCAAGTATCAAATTTATCATAGTGTTTAATGCACTCCATATGAAAGTTTTTATTTTACCCAACTTGGATGCCCATCACATTAGGACTAATTTTATAACCATAAAATTACCATGCTGTTCTAAAAGACTCTCAAAATAATATAAGTGAAGCATGAGAGATCAATAATTTCTACAAAATAAAACCACCACCGTGCTCTAAAAAGGTATAAGTGAAGCAGTAGAGCAAAATTGTCTAGCTCAAAAGATATAAGTGAAGCACATAGAGTATTCTAATAAATTCCGATTCATGCATGTATCTCCCAAAAGGTGTGTATAGCATGGATGATTGCGGTAAACTAGAAAGCAAAGACTCAAATCATACAAGACGCTCCAAGCAAAATACATATCATGTGGTGAATAAAAATATAGCCTCAAGTAAAGTTACCAATAGATGAAGACGAAAGAGGGGATGCCTTCCGGGGCATCCCCAAGCTTAGGCTTTTGGTTGTCCTTGAATTTTACCTTGGGGTGCCTTGGGCATCCCCAAGCTTAGGCTCTTGCCACTCCTTATTCCAAAATCCATCAAATCTTTACCCGAAATTTGAAAACTTCACAACACAAAACTCAACAGAAAATCTCATGAGCTCCGTTAGCGCAATAAAACAAACCACCACTTTAAGGTACTGTAATGAACTCATTATTTATTAATATTGGTGTTAAACCTACTGTATTCCAACTTCTCTCTATGGTTCATACCCCCCGATACTAGCCATAGATTCATCAAAATAAGCAAACAACACACGAAAGACAGAATCTATCAAAAACAGAACAGTCTGTAGAAATCTATAACTATCGAATACTTATGTAACCCCAAAAATTCTACCAAATTAGTAAATCCTGGGTAATTTGTTTATTAATCTTATGCAAAAAGAATCAACTTCCAATCACGTTTTTTTGATTTATGAAAACTAATCTCGTGCGTGCAAAAGTCTCTGTTTTTCAGCAAGATCAAATTAACTATCACCGTAGGTTATCCTAAAGGTTTTACTACACAAAACCACATCTAACCAGAGGCTAGATTAATTATTTATTACTAAACAGGAACAAAAAGTAAAGAACAAAAATAAAATTGTGTTGCCTCCCGACAAGCACTATCGTTTAACGCCGCTAGCTAGGCATAAAAACAAGAATAGATCTAGGTATTACCATCTTTGGTTCGCAATTCTCCAATTGAACACTTATAACCCTTAGCAGTTTCCTTCTTTTTATTAATGATCAAACTCCTAGGCAAGAAATCAAGAAATTCATTTCTAGCAAAAGGTTCCTTAATGATAGCGAAAAAGTTGGGGGTGAACACTTATTGATTTGAGATCCGTAGTTTCTTTACTAGAAATCCACCCTTATTTTTAGGAACATACATAAATTTAGCAACTTTGGTAGCAGGAGGGTTTGAAGTATTTCTCACGGCAGAAAAAGCAGAACCTAAGTTGGTAATAATATCCTTAAGTTTATCAATTCTAGTGGAATCTTGATCTAATTTTCCGTCAACTATTGGTTCTTTTTCTTTAAAACTTTTCAGAGTAACTCCTACCTTAGATCCATATTGGGTAATTTGGTTGTGGATCTTTTTATCCAATTTTCAATCAACTCCAAAGTGGCAACTTTATTTTCAATAATTTCAAGCCTTCGCATCACATGTTCCAAAGTTAAAATAGTTCCATTAACCAAAAGAGGTGGTGAGCCAAACAAATCTATCATAGCATTATAAGAATCAAAAGTATGGCTACCCAAGAAATTCCCTCCGGTAATGGTGTCAAGAATATATCTGTTCCAAGAAGTGATGCCTACATAAAAATTGCGAAGAAGAACGGAATTAGATTGCTTCCTAGTGGATCTATTATGAGCATTGCAAATTCCGTACCAAGCATCTTTTAAATTTTCTCCCTCCCTTTGTTTAAAATTAAGAACTTCATTCTCGGGAGTACTAACAATGATAGAAGGACTGGCCATGAAGGCGAAACAAACAATCTAACACACGGACACACAAGAAGCAAGCAAAAAGATACGAAGGGAAAAAAGGGCGAATAAAATGGCAAGGGTGAAGTGAGGGAGAGGAAAACGAGAGGCAAATGGCAAATAATGTAATGTGAGGGATAAGAATTTGTGATGGGTACTTGGTATGTCTTGACTTGTGCGTAGATCTTTCCGGCAATGATGCCAGAAATTGGCGAGTTGTCAAGAGATCAAATCTTGACTTGACTTGGTATAATCCTCTCCGGCAACGGCGCTAAAAACCCTTCTTGCTTCCTCTTGAGCATGTGTTGGTTTTCCCTTGAAGAGGAAATGGTGATGCAGCAAAGTAGCGTAAGTATATCCCTCAGTTTTTGAGAACCAAGGTATCAATCCAGTAGGAGGTTACACGCAAGTCGCCTTGTACCTGCACAAACAAATAAGAACCTTGCAACCAACACGATAAAGGGGTTGTCAATCCCTTCAGGGCCACTTGCAAAAGTGAGATCTGATAGAGATAATAAGGTAAATATTTTTGGTATTTTTGTTGTATAGATTGAAAAGTAAACATTGCAAAATAGTAAACAAGATGCAATGTAAATAAAAGAGATATAATACGATGGAAAAGAGACCCGGGGCCATAGGTTTCACTAGTGGCTTCTCTCAAGATAGCATATCTTACGGTGGGTGAACAAATTACTGTCGAGCAATTGATAGAAAAGCGCATAGTTATGAGAATATCTAGGCATAATCATGTATATAGGCATCACGTCCGTGACAAGCAGATCGAAACGATTCTACATCTACTACTATTACTCCACACATCGACCGCTATCCAGCATGCATCTAGAGTATTAAGTTCATAAGAACAGAATGACTCATTAAGCAAGATGACATGATGTAGAGGGATAAACTCAAGCAATATGATATAAACCCCATCTTTTTATCCTCGATGGCAACAATACAATACGTGCCTTGCTGCCCTACTGTCACTGGGAAAGGACACCGCAAGATTGAACCCAAAGCTAAGCACTTCTCCTATTGCAAGAAAGATCAATCTAGTAGGCCAAACCAAACTAATAATTCGAAGAGACTTGCAAAGATATCAAATCATACATATAAGAATTGAGAGAAGAATCAAATATTGTTCATAGATAATCTCGATCATAAACCCTACAATTCATCAGATCTCGACAAACACACCCCAAAACTATTACATCAAATAGATCTCCAAGAAGATCAAGGAGAACTTTGTATTGAGAATCAAAGAGAGAGAAGAAGCCATCTAGATAATAACTATGGACCCGAAGGTCTGTGGTAAACTACTCACACATCATCGGAGAGGCTATGGTGTTGATGTAGAAGCCCTCCGTGATTGATTCCCCCTCCGACAGAGCGCCGGAAAAGGTCCCAAGATGGGATCTCATGGGTACAGAAGTTTGCAGCGGTGGAAATAGGGTTTCGTGGTGCTCCTGGATGTTTTCGGGGTATATGAGTATATATAGGCGAAAGAAGTATGTCGGTGGAGCCACGAGGGGCCCACGAGGGTGGGGGCACACCTACCCCCTGGGCGCGCCCTCCTCCCTAGTGGTTGCCTCATTGCTTCCTTGACGTTCACTCCAAGTCTCCTGGATTGCGTTTGTTCCAAAAACGGTTCTCCCGAAGGTTTCATTCCGTTTGGACTCCGTTTGGTATTCCTTTTCTGCGAAACACTAAAATAGGCAAAGAACAACAATTTGCACTGGGCCTCCGGTTAATAGGTTAGTCCCAAAAATAATATAAAAGTGCATAGTAAAGCCCATTAAACATCCAAAACAGATAATATAATAGCATGGAACAATCAAAAATTATAGATACATTGGAGACGTATCATGGGGCGACGGTATGGGAATCATTGGGTAACCTGAACTTTATTATCTAAGCTAGGAGGAACGGGTAGACCGACATGGGTTGGCGGCGGCCGCGAGCTAGGGTTCGAGGGGGGGAGGGGCGGGTGGGGGGATGTGGAGGGGGATGGTGGTGTTTGAGGATACGTCGCGGCTACTGAAAATTTTAGTAATGGTGGGTGGAGATGGTGTTGGACAAGGAAGGGCGATGGTTCAAATGCCTCGGCTACTGCAATTTTACTATAAGATCGGTGTTGGAGGAGTGTGGGCGATGGTTGAAGTACGGCAGCTACTAAAATTTGGGTAAAGGAATTGATGCGGGGCAGGAGTGCCCAAGATCGCGCATGGTCCAATAAGAATATGCTTGTATGATAATAAGGAAAAGTGGTGGAACCGCCGATTTTTGCAATGCTCAAGGTGGGTAGTTTGTTTTTATATTTCTAGCTAGCTAGTCTATCGCACACGGTTCGTCCTAATTTCTAAATAAACTTACCCGCCTTTAGCTTGCGCAGTTGTGGTGATTTTACAACGCACTTGCATCGCACACGGTTTAGCTAGTACCTCCACCATTTGCTCGTGCTTGCGCAGTCGTGGTAATTTTACAGAGCACTTGCATCGCACACGGTTATGCCAGTACCTGCACCATTTGCTCGCGCTTGCGCAGTCGTGGTGATTTTACAGCAAAAGAATAACCTATAAAAACATAGTCTACAAATTAGCAAAACAAGGATCCCAAGGTTTATATAATCATCATGTCAGGTCACTATAGAGATATTTATCTCTTTATCTCTATAATGATTGTGTCATGGCAATTAAATGAATCTTGAGATGTGCAACTTCCCACCGGGTCACCCATTCTTGGAGTACTGCAGCCCAAGCATGCTTAACTTCTATGTTCTGTTCGACTAGGCTAGTGGATGAGAAGAGACACCTTGCTGATAGGAATTGCCTCCTTGCCTTTAAGGCATTTCACGCTGGTCACCCTATGGGACCTACTCCCTCATACCACGCACATTTGTTCTTTTAGAAACTGTGTGCGATATTTACATGGCTGGTGTGTCGCCGCCTAGCCTTCAATGAGCACTAACACTGGTAGTGGAAAACTGATGGGAGAAGAGGCGGGAAATCGACGAGAGGAGTGGCGGGAAACGGTAGCCTATTTAGAAAACGTAGAAGAGAAGGAAGGGTGAGCTAGCTAGACGCATGCACACAATGCTTACCTATGTACTGCATGTGATGTCAAAAGGGCTAAGGGTTGCCATTCGATCTGGGAGCATCCAACGGTGCAGACGTACAGTCCGTGGGGTTTGGGTTCTGGCCAATCAAAACGCATGACTCGGATCGCGCACGCAGCAGGGGCGGGGGGGGGGGCATCGACCACGGTTTGGTAGGCACATGGCTTTCGTGTGTGAATCATGTGCTATTTGAAAACATTTCGTGAGAATAATCTCGGTTTTTAAATCCCACTAAATCCAAAACTCACCGGAAAATCGTGAAACTTGGCATGGTGTCACGACATGGCACATATATGTCGAGGAATTTTTTCGTCCATTTTGGTGCAAGTTTTATTACAAGCCTCTTACAAACCGGAGCTTCTCTCAAAGAAAGCCTCATGGTTCCGATAGAGAAATGTGTCCCCCTTGCGGGGGAAACAATAATCACTGCCTCTTTTCGCCTTGTATTTTCTTCTACCAGCAACATGGAAAGACAAGATATTCGTGCTAAAATTTAAACTTATTCAGGGTTCGTTTGGCCTTTTTATACACTAATTGAGTTTCCTAGGCATTTAATGTCCATAATTCAAATCTGAACCTCAAATACATGCTCCAGTTCACCAAAATGGCTACAAAAATTATACATGCATGTGTCCTTGGGTGCATGTTTAGGTCTCATGCCAGGAATGGGAACGAATTACAACCGTACTAGCGTCCTGGCTCGTCCTCAAACATTTGGAATCTTGATACGTCGCCATCGTATCTACTTTTCCAAACACTTTTGCCCTTGATTTGGACTCTAACTTGCATGATTTGAATGGAACTAACCCGGATTGACGCTGTTTTCAGCAGAATTGCCATGGTGTTATTTTTGTGCAGAAATAAAAGTTTTCAGAATGACCTGAAACTTCATGGAGAATATTTTTGGAATTAATAAAAAATACTGGCAAAAGAATCAAGACCAGGGGGCCCACACCCTGTCCACGAGGGTGGGGGCATGCCTGCCCCCTGGGCGCGCCCCCTGTCATGTGGGCCCCCTGAGGCTCCACCGACCTCAACTCCAAGTCCATATATACACATCTGGGGATAAAAAAATTAGAGAGAAGGATTCATCGCGTTTTACGATACGGAGCTGCCGCCAAGCCCTAGTCTCTCTCGGGTGGGCTGATCTGGAGTCCGTTCGGGGCTCCGGAGAGGGGAATCCGTCGCTGTCGTCGTCATCAACCATCCTTTATAACCAATTTCATGATGCTCACCGCTGTGCGTGAGTAATTCCATCGTAGGCTTGCTGGACGGTGATGGGTTGGATGAGATTTACAATGTAATCGAGTTAGTTTTGTTAGGGTTTGATCCCTAGTATCCATTATGTTCTAAGATTGATGTTGTTATGACTTTGTTATGCTTAATGCTTGTCACTAGGGCCCGAGTGCCATGATTTCAGATCTGAACCTATTATGTTTTCATGAATATATGTGAGTTCTTGATCCTATCTTGCAAGTCAATGGTCACCTACTATGTGTTATGATTCGGCAACCCCGAAGTGACAATAATCGGGACAACTCCCGGTGATGACCGTAGTTTGAGGAGTTCATGTATTCACTAAGTGTTAATGCTTTGGTCCGGTACTCTATTAAAAGGATGCCTTAATATCCCTTAGTTTCCAATAGGACCCCGCTGCCACGGGAGGGTAGGACAAAAGTTGTCATGCAAGTTCTTTTCCATAAGCACGTATGACTATATTCGAAATACATGCCTACATTGCATTGATGAACTGGAGCTGGTTTTGTGTCACCCTATCTTATAACTGTTGCATGAGGAATCGCATCCAACATAATTATCCATCACTAATCCAATGCCTACGAGCTTTTCACATATTGATCTTTGCTTTGTTACTTTACCGTTGCCACTGTTACCGTTACTTCCATATTACTTTGCTACTAAATACTTTGTTGCAGATATTAAATTTTCCAGGTGTGGTTGAATTGACAACTCAACTGCTAATACTTGAGAATATTCTTTGGCTCCCCTTGTGTTGAATCAATAAATTTGGGTTGAATACTCTACCCTCAAAAACTGTTGCGATCCCCTATACTTGTGGGTTATCAAGACTATTTTCTGGCGCCGTTGCCAGGGAGCATAGCTCTATTCTTTGAGTCACTTGGGATTTATATCTGCTGATCACTATGAGGAACTTGAAAGATGAGAAAACCAAGATTTATCCCTCAACTACGAGGGGAGGTAAGGAACTGCCATCTAGCTCTGCACTTGATTCTCCTTCTGTTTTGAGTAAACTTGTGACACCTAAACCTGCTTTTGCCATAAATTCTGATATGTCGCATGTTATTGATGATGCCACTTCTGCTATGCGTGATGCTTATGATGAAACTACTTCTATGCTTTATAATACTGTGCCATTAGGTGAATTTCTTGATGAACAACTTGCTAGGGCTAGAGAGAATGAAATTATTGAAACTGATAATACTGATGAAAGTGATGATGAAGATTCTCCCCCTAGATATGAATTGCCTGTTGTGCCCGAGGGTTATGTTATGGATGAAGAAACTGCTAGAGATTTTCTTGCTTGCAATGATAGATCTGATCTTAAGAAATTATTAGCTAAGCCGAAAGAAAAGTCTCTGAATGCTAGAATGAAATATGACCCTGCTTTTGCTACTTCACCTATCTGTATTACTCATAAGGATTATGATTTCTCTATCGATCCTAAGATAATTACTTTGGTCGAATCTGATCCTTTTATGGCTATGGATCTGAAACTGTTGTGGCACATCTTACTAAATTGAATGATATAGCCACCCTATTCACTCACAAGGAAAAAAATTTGTTACTACTATATCCTTAAGTTATTTCCATTCTCATTAAAGGGTGATGCTAAAATATGGTTTAATTCTCTTGATCCTGGTTGTGTGCATAGTCCCCAGGATATGATTTATTACTTTTCTACTAAATATTTCCCTGCTCATAAGAAACAAGCTGCTTTAACGGAAATATATAATTTTGTGCAAATTGAAGAAGAGAGTCTCCCACAAGCTTGGGGGAGGATTCTCCAATTACTTAATGCGTTGCCTGATCATCCTCTCAAGAAAAATGAAATACTTGATATCTTTTATAATGGACTAACCGATGCTTCCAAAGACCACCTGAATAGTTGTGCTGGTTGTGTTTTCAGGGAAAGAACTGTTGATCAAGTTGAATTGTTATTGAATAATATGTTGACTAATGAAAACAATTGGACACTTCCTGAACCAACTCCTAGCCAACTCCGAAGAAAAGGGGTATTCTATTTCTCAGTCCTGAAGAGATGCAAGAGGCAAAGAAATCTATGAAAGAAAAGGGTATTAAAGCTGAAGATGTTAAGAATTTACCGCCTGTTGAAGAAATACATGGTATTGATAACCCGACACAGGTAGTAAAGGTAAATTCTCTCTATAGATCTGGTGAAGGTGATATTCCTAGTTATAAGTCTGCTAGTAAATGCTTGGATGAGTTTGATAATTTTATTGTTAAACAAGAAAACTTCAATGCTTATGTTGGTAGACAATTGAAACGCAATGCTTATATGATTGAACACTTGAGTGATTATATGTCTAGAGTTAAAGGTGAACTTAAACTTATTAGTAAACATGCTTCCATGGTTACCACTCAAGCAGAACAAGTGCTTAAAGCACAAAATGATTTGCTCAATGAATTAAATAATAAGAAAAATGATAATGTTGTTAGAGTTGTGACTAGAGGTGGTAGAATGACTCATGAACCTTTGTATCCTGAGGGCCACCCTAAGAGAATTGAGCAAGATTCTCAGAGGAATAATGTTGATGCACCTAGTCCTTCTAAAAAGAAGAAGAAGAAAAATGATAAGACTTTGCATTCTTCTAGTGAACCTGTTGTTGACACACCTGAGAATCCCAATGATATTTCTATTTGTGATGGTGAAACACAATCTGGTAATGAACATGAACCCAGTGATGATGTTCATGTTGATGCTCAACCTAGCAATAATAATGATGTAGAGGTTGAACCTGCTGTTGATCTTGATAATCCACAATCAAAGAATCAACGTTAAGAGAGACTTCGTTGATAGGAAGCACAGTAAAGAAAGAGAACCATGGGTTCAGAAACCCATGCCATTTCCTCCTAAACCATCCAAGAAAAAAGATGATGAGGATTTTAAGCGCTTTGCTGAAATGATTAGACCTATCTTTTTGCGTATGCGTTTGACTGATATGCTTAAAATGAATCCTTATGCTAAGTACATGAAAGATATTGTTACAAATAAAGAAAGGTACCGGAAGCTGAAATTTCCACCATGCTTGCTAATTATACTTTTAAGGGTGGAATACCAAAGAAACTAGGAGATCCAGGAGTACCAACTATACCATGCTCCATTAAAAGAAACTATGTTAAAACTGCTTTATGTGATCTTGGAGCCGGTGTTAGTGTTATGCCTCTCCCTTTATATGTAGAATTGATTTGAATAAGTTGACACCTACTGAAATATCTTTGCAATTGGCCGATAAATCAACAGCTATACCTGTCCGTATTTGTGAGGATGTGCCTGTTATGGTTGCAAATGTTACTATTTTAACGGAGTTTGTTATTCTTGATATTCCCGAGGACGATAGTATGTCAATTATCCTTGGTAGACCCTTTTTGAATACTGCAGGGGCTGTTATTGGTTGCAACAAAGGCAATGTCACTTTTCATGTTAATGGTAATGAGCATACGACTTTCCGAGGAAAAAACCTCAAGTCCACAGTATCAATTGTATTGGAAAATTTTCAATGATTACCATTGGAGGTTTTGAATTTCCTCTTCCTACTGTCAAGAAGAAATATGATATTCTTATTGTTGGGGACATGCATATCCCCGTTGAGGTAACTTAGTGTTATTCGAAGATTCTCCGGTTTCATGCGATTCGGAATGATTTTATTAACAAGACTTGATCAACCTTGTTAGTGGATTCCTTTTGATGAGCATGAGATGGATGAAGTTAGAAAGAACAACTCTCTATACCCTCCTTTTACTTTCTGTTATTTAGATTAAATAAAGAAAAATAGTATCTTCTGTCTGTTTTCTGATTTATCCTTGCAATAAAAATACCCCAAAAATAAAAGTTCTCCAAATGTCCCGAAAAGGAAATATGATTTTTTGTAGAATATTTAAGAATATTTGGCACTAAGAACACATCATGGGGCCACACCACCTGGCCACGAGGGTCCAGAGCGCGCCCTCCCCCTGTGCGCGCCCCCTGTGCCTCGTGGGCCCCACATGCCCCCTCCACTTATTCCTGCACCCACACACGTCGTCTTCCTCCAGAAAAAATCCCCGCACAGCTCAAACTCGTGTTCTAGCTCGTTTTGCTGCGATTTTCGATCTCCTTGCTCAAAGCTTCATTCACGAAACTGTTTTGGGGGATTGTTCTTTGGTATGTGACTCCTCCAATGGTCCAATTAGTTTTTGTTCTAGTGCTTTATTTATTGCAAATTTCTGCTGCTAAGGTGACCCTATTCTTGAGCTTGCATGTCAAATTTATATGGTCATAAGTAGTTCCAATGCATGATATATCCTCTAGGCACTTGTGGGAGTAGTTGCTATCAATTTTGTTGAGTTTGGTTCACTGTTATTTTGAGTCACTTAAAATTTCAGAAATTTTTCAGAGAAATAAAAATGCATAGGAAAATATACCAAGGTGGTTCCTCAAGGAAGCAAGGACCAAGACTCGCGATACGTGAGCTAGACGATGAACCACCGAGGGAAGCTCAAGTGCGGCCTTGTGAATGGCCATCAGAAGATTTTATGGTTCAAGCAGGCATGAAGGAGGAATTTGATGCGTATGTGCATAATGCTAAACTTGAGGGCTTTGTGTTAGATAAGTGCCCGCAATACTACTACCTAACTGATTCCTTTGTGAGAAGGTTCAAATTCACATCCTCACGCAATTCTCACACTGTTTTGTTTGATCTTTATGATAAATCATATACTATGGACCTAGAAGATTTTAATACTGCTCGTAAACTCCCGCAGTGGGGCAATTTTAGTGAACCTCGCAAATCTGAATATAAAGACTTTCTTGCTAGTATCACTGTGGGGGAATCTAGAGAAATCACACAAGCTACCATAGGGAGCATTCATTTTCCTTCCATACATTATTTTGCTCTCTTTATAGGTAGATGCATTAATGGTAAAGATGAAGCTTGTCACATGTGCATTCTAGATCTTTGTGTTCTCAAAAGTGCGGTATTAGGAGATAAACAATATAACTTGGGGGCGATTGTTGCACGAAGGTTGCATCATAACAGTATAAGTGGAGATTTGTTTGGTGGGATTTATGCAACTCGTTTAGCTAACTATCTTGATGTACCCATACATGCAAATGATATAGAGTTGCCTCCTATTTATTTAGATTATAATGCTATGGTTCGCCATCAGTTTATTGAGAGGAATGAACAGCCCCTTCAGTACCGACTAATCTTTGATAGACAGCGCGCTGTCCATATTGCTCTCCCTGCTCCTACTTTCTTTGACTTTGGGGCAAAAAGGAGATATGTTATAACCAGGGAGAAGGCAAACGAGTATGAAAGGAGGACGGAGGCAGCTCGCCTCCAAGCTGCAGCTCGTCAGGCAGTAGCGGCTGCATCTCAGTACGACCCCAGTTACAACTTTGGATATCTGCTAGGCCATCCGTGGGCAGAGACCAACTTAGGCCAAAAGCCTAAGCTTGGGGAGTACGTATTTCTCACCGACATTACATTCATGTTCACACACTCATTCTAGTTGTCAGTGCTCATACTTTTTCATTGTACTATCCATGCTAGTTTATTCTCTCTTCTAAGATTTCTTGTTGTGTGTTAGAAAAACAAAAAAATTAGTTATAGTTTTTAGCTAGTTTACTTTCCATGCCTGTAGTAGTAGTAACTAAAAGAAAACTCAAAAAGATTTCTTGTTCTTCTTTTGCTTGTTGGGAGCTTTCCCGTGTAAATAGTTTTATTTCTTTTCTTTTCTTTGGGGGTCGAGAGGAGAAGACCATGATGAAAATGTTGAGTGGCTCTCATATGCATTATTGTTGATTTAACCAAGAGCCCATATTACCTTGTCTTCTCCCTTGTATTAAATGCTTGCAGATTCCAGCTTAGTCCAATGCACGTGCACTACTATTATTATCCACACCGTTCGTTCATGCGAGTGAAAGGCAATAATGACGATATATGATGGACTGATTGAGATGAGAGAAGCTGGTATGAACTCGACCTATCTTATTTTTGTAAATATGATTAGTTCATCATTCCTGATTCAGCCTATTTTGAATGAAACATGTTCGCAATGACAATTAGAGATTATAGTTGCTCATTCTATGCTTAATTAGCTAGGAGTTTATAATGGTTTACCTTGTGTGCCAACATGCTATTAAAATGGTTGTGATGTGGTATGATAGGGTGGTATCCTCCTTTGAACAATTCGAGTGGCTTGACTTGGCACATGTTCACAAATGTAGTTGAAACAAAATCAACATAGCCTCCACGATATTTATGTTCATGGTGAATTATATCCTACTCATGCTTGCACTCAATGTTGATTAATTTTAATGCATGTTCATGACTGTTGTCGCTCTCTAGTTGGTCGCTTCCCTGTCACTTTCTAGCCTTCACTTGTACTAAGCGGGAATACTGCTTGTGCATCCACTTCCATAAACCCCAAAGTTATTCCATATGAGTCCACCATACCTTCCTATATGCGGTATTTACCTGCCGTTCCAAGTAAATTTGTATGTGCCAAACTCTAAACCTTCAAATTCAATTCTGTTTTGTATGCTCGAACAGCTCATGTATCAACTAGGGTTGTCTATATCTTCCATGCTAGGTGGGTTATTCTCACGAGGAGTGGACTCCATTCCTCACTCATGGGAAAATGGCCGGTACCCGGGATGCACAGTCCCATGCTCAAATCAAAATAATTGCAAACAAAACTCCCCTAGGATTGTTGTTAGTTGGAGGCACCCGTTGTTTCAGGCAAGCCATGGATTGATGCTTGTTGGTGGTGGGGGAGTATAAACTTTACCATTCTGTTTGGAAACCGCCTATAATGTGTGTAGCATGGAAGATATCAAGATCTGTTGGTTGTTATGTTGACAATGAAAGTATACCACCCAAAATATTATTTATCTCTATTTCAAAAATCAAGCTCTGGCACCTCTACAAATAGCTGCTTCCCTCTGTGACACTACAAAAAAAAGACACATCCGTGACATTTTGGGCCAAACGAAATTTTTTTCTGGCATACATATGACACTTCTATGACGATAATTATGACAAAACCCGGTATCATCGTAGATGTGGTGGGCTCCTACTTCTATGAGAAAAAATCATGACAGAAAATGGTCTTTTCGTCCTGGGTGGGCAGGAGACGCAGCTGCATGACATTCTTTGGGCCGTCCATGACAGAAAAAACCATGGTAGAAGCGAGGGGGAGGAAAATTTCGGGCAGTTGCCCGTTATGGTGGGAGAGTGATGCGCGTTTCTCTCATACATACGCGCGTCTGTGCGAGGCGTTGGCTCTAACTGAACCCGAGTGAGGTGTTGGGCTCTAACTGATCCCGAGCGATTGCACTGCAGGCTACGCATTACTGAACCCGAGGGATCGATCGATGACTGTTAACTCAACCTGATGGAGTGATTCCTTCGCTACTGCTGCTAACTGAAGCCGATCGATGCTGCCTCTGGGATGAACAGTGAGCATTGCGGGGGGGTTTGGATTAACAGTGAGCGGTGGCATTGCCTTTGGATGAACAGGAACCCGTGGTGTGGAGGGCTGGATGAACAGTACACGATGGAGGGGTGGCCGTGGAGGGGTGGTTGAATAGGACCCCGTGATGTGGAGGGCTGGATGAACAGTAGATGGTGGAGGGGTGGTCGTGGAGGGGTGGTTGAACAGGCCCTCGTGGTGTGGAGGGCTGGATGAACAGTAGACGGTGGAGGGGTGCCCGTGGAGGGGTGGTTGAACAGTAGCCGGTGGAGTAGTGCGCGGTGGAGGCTGGATGAACAGGAGCCCGTGGAGGCTGGAGGAGGTCGACGGTAGCCCGTGGAGGCTGAAGGAGGTCGACGGTGGAGATGAACAGTATCCCGTGGAGTCCCGTTTTGCGGTACGCCACACCCCTCCCCCCTGTTTCGACCGTAGCGCTCCAACACAAGTACGTTTCGTCCGTTTTGCGGTACGCCACACCCCTCCCGATCAACAGGATCCCCGTTTCGACCGTAGGGGGTCCGTTTCCTCCGTTTTGCCGTACGCCACACCCCTCCCGATCAACAGGACCCCCGTTTCAACCGTTCTGCGGTATGCCAGGCCTTGTTTCCATCGCCTGTTCCGTCCAAGCCGGTTGGCTCCCACGTGTTCCGTTTCCTCCCGATGAACACGACGCATTCAGTTGCCTCCCGATGAACACGACGCATTCCGTTGCCTCCCCATGAACACGACGCATTCCGTTGCCTCCCCATGAACACGACGCATTCTGTTACCTCCCCATGAACACGATGCATTCCGTTGCCTCCCCATGAACATGAGCCCTCGCCGTACGTATGCGCGACTAGGCGTTTGAGACGCTGCCCGTATGTACACATACGTGGCCATATTTTCTTTCTTGCACCCTGGCCGCTGTATGTACGTGTACATGCTACGTGCGTGCCTCTACTACGACACGTACGCGCCTCTACTACGACACGTGCGCGCCTCTATATCGATCAGTATATATGTATGTACAAGTTCGCGACCAGAATGACAACGCTACGTACGCTTCGACCAGGTGGGTCCCGACTGTCAGGGAGTTCCTTGCGTGCGAAAATGTAGCTGGTGGGTCCAAGCAGTCAGAGGGGCGAATCATTTTTTTTGCCCGGACGCACTTCCTTTGCGTGCAAAGATGTAGTTGGTGGGTCCCAGTAGTCAGGGGGGTGAATCGTTTTTTTTGCCCGGACGCACTTCCTTGCGTGCGAAGATGTAGCTGGTGGGTCCCAGCAGTCAGGGGGGCGAATCGTTTTTTTGCCCGGACGCACTTCCTTGCGTGCGAAGGTGTAGCTGGTGGGTTCCAGCAGTCAGGGGGGAAACGTTTTTTTCGCGAATTAAGGGGGTCCATCCGGTGGGTCCCCGCTGTCAGGTGGAGGAATAATTATTTTGCGCGTAATAAGGAGGCACTTCCTTGCTGCAGCCGTGGACCCAGCTGTCAGCCTCTCCACGTACAGTCCACGTCCGATGGAAGTCATTCCTTGACCACGTTGACCACGCCGCACCGAGAGCACCACGGCGGTGGACGACGGCGAGGCCTAGGAAGGGGACGACTCGGAGCCGGGGAAGACGCAACAGTGGATGCCCACGCGAAGAGGAGTACGAGGGTTCACTGGTTCGACTGCGGTGTGAGGCTGCTGTTGCCGTAGATTAACAGGGGGTGTGGGTGAGTAGAGGGATGGCCTGGCCAGCGGTGGGAGTAGTAGGGGCGGTGAGGCCTCCGCGGCATCACAGCCGGCCACGGGAGGCAGGAGCACGCGGCACGACCGGCGTTGGTTTGGGCGGCTAGAGAAAGAAGACTAGAGGTTGAAGAAGCACTACAACCGTTGGATGAACATCATACAGTAACAGGAGCTAGAATCGTTCATATTGACTAAGTTGACAAAGCCCTCCGTCCCCGTCAACTTGGTAGGCCCACAAGTCAGCCTCCCAGTATGCTGGGTTCCACCTAGCAGGAGGGGTATTCATTTTTTTTGTGCGTAATAAGGAGGCACTTCCTTGCGTGTGAAGATAGCTGGTGCATTCGACAAGTCAGCGGGGGGCACGTTTTTTTCGTGAAATACAGAGGCCCTTCTGGTGGGTCCCAGATGTCAGGTGGAGGAACCATTATTTTGTGCGTAATAAGGAGGCTTTCCTTGTATGTGGCCGTGGACCCAGCTATCAGCCTCTCCACGCACAGCCTACTTCCGATGGTGCCGTTCATTGACCACGTTGACCACGCTGAACCGAGCGCATCACGACGGCGAGGCCCCGTACAGCAACGAGCCGGAGATGGGAAGACGCGGGAGTAGAGTCGCACACAGAGAGGTGTATGAGGGTTAACTGGTTCTAGTGCGGTGTGATTCGGCAGTCGGTGGAGAAGAACAGGAGGTGTGGAGGGATGGCCTGGCCAACGGTGGAGTAGCGCTTCATAGCGAAGCGTGCTAAGCAGAGCTGCTAGCAGCAGGAGGCGGGAGGTGGTCCCGGCGGCGCTGGAGGAAGAAGACGAGAGATTGAAGATGGATGTCGGTCGTTGGATGTAAATCCAACGGCTAACATGGCAGAATCATTTGTTGACTAAATTTACAACGACTTGCGTTGGCTTCGACCTATTGGCCCACATTTCAGCCTCCAAAAATGTGGCATGTATTCAACCCATTTTTTCAGAATTTACAGTATTTTTTTGCGCGGTAGAATTTACAGTCAATTTGATCTTTTTTTTGAATTACAACCATTAGCTGGGCTGGGTGAACAATTAATGTAGCTTTCATGTGGCCCATTTATTTTATTTCCTAAAAAATTACAGGCCATTTGCACTTTATCTAGATACATGATTTTGCTGGGCTGATTCTAATTATAATGTTGGGTTGGGCCAGCAATGTTATCAAAAAATAAAAAAGGGTTGAGCATTTTGTTATAAATATATTTAAATAATAAGTGATATTATTACATTCATCCTTAAATCTTACCAAGCTTTTGTACACAATCACTAGGATTTTCATGCCAAAACAATCCAGGATTTTATTTGTTAAGAAATTATTTTTATAAGTTAATAAGATGTGGGATATTGTTTTCTTACATATATAAGTATCTGTTAAATATATGATGACAATAAAAATAATATATAATAACATATAAAATAATTTAAATATATATAATATAGTTAAAAGGGAAACATAAGTTGTACCTGATGTTCCTATTCTTATATAGAAAAGTAGAACAGATCGCTTCGTTTTCTTTAAAAAAACATAAATTGGGCTGCCAAAAATAAAATCTCGGATGGGAGGTCCATAGGCCGGTCGATACATGATGGCCCTAAGAAAATACAAACAGGCCCTCCCATCCGAGGTCATGGGCTGCGCATGTTAAAAATGAAAGCCTAGACGGGGCAGCCCAAAACCACGTCCAACACTTGTCAAAACTCCGTCCCTCATTTTCTCTTTGTTTCGCACACTCAACATTGTGTGGGCATTTTGACTGTGCATCATATGAAGATGTGCTATGCATGAATGTTGATCAGCATGATGTTAACTGACTGGTAGTTCCATTTTCGACCACGAATAAAACTTCGAACATGATGTTAACCATGTTTGAAAAGGCCGTGTTAATATAAATGCTCTGCCTCTGAAAGTTGCAGTTTCTTATCTGAAACTGAACTTGCAGTTTCTTATCTGAAACTGAAACTTGCAGTTTCTTCTCGTCTGCACTTTTATACTCCTATGAAACTACATTTTTTTAAGTGCTAAAAATAAATCTTTGGAATTCATAAAATTCTTCATATGCTCAATACTGCAAATCTGAAATTCAAAAGACATTCATATCTGAAAGTACTCTAAAAATACACAACACAAAACACAATTCACAACCTGCAAATACTGACAACCCTAAGCTCCTCCTGACAATTCACAACCTGCCCGACTATTGGGCTGGGGGGTAGTCCCCTCCTATTCCTCGGCGGCAGACAGCCGCCCCGTGAGACGATGTGAACAGCGAGGGAGACGATGGCGGGGAAGCATCGTCGGGCCAACTGCTTTTCTCCTCTTGCAGTTGGGTTCGGTCGACGAAGACTCCACCGGCTCGCTCTGGCAGGACACCCTCACAAGCGGCACCCTGTAGATGCTCGATCCTTCAATCTCTGGTGGATGCTCCATCTGGGATTGATACTCCCACCACCGCTCCCTCACGATCGGATTCGGTGAATCTGTTTGCTCCATGGCCCAAAGGAGCAGCTCTATGTACTCCGGCGCGACTCCCTCCGGGAGTATCGCCACCTTTTCGCTCTGTTGCAGATATTTGGCCATGGATGTCGCCGTCGCCGCTAGTTGGCCCTTGTTATCAAACCAAGACTGTATCTCCAACATCCTAGCTAGCTTCACAGGGTCGCCGTCTGCGATCCTCACGTATCGGTTGTACTCCTCCATCGATCTACTTCTCCACAACACCTTCACTCGCCGGCGGTGGTTTTTGAATGGAAGAGGAGAGGAGCGGCGCTGGTTTTGGATTAGAACGGGAGAGGAGCGACGCTGGTTTTGGACTGGATCAGGAGAGGAGGGGCGGTGGTTTTGAAATGGAAGAGGAGAGGAGCGGCACTGGATTTATATTGGAACAAGAGAGGAGCGGCGGTGGATTTAGATTGGAACAGGAGAAGAGCGGAAGAGTGGCGCTGGTCTTGGAAGTGTTTTTTTGTTGTTTTGCGTATTTTGGGTCAAAGTTTGACCATGTACTATATGTGACAAGCAAAATGTGAATGCATGTCACCAAAAATTGTATCGTTTGGTTCGTATCTGAATGTACTTTCAAATTATATTATTTTTTGCAACGTACAACATATATTTTATGCGCGAAAAACATGGTCAATTATGACCCAGAATAAAAGGGAGACTAGTTAATGTGGGGTCGCTTTCTTAATTGAAGGGTAAATTGATTTTGATTTTGATCCAGTCACAGCGCGCCGGCCTTCTCGCCCAATTCTAAATCGCTGCCGCACGCTCCTCTCCTCTCCATCATCTCCATTCCAAAACCACCGTCTCGCCTCTCCCTCTTCTGATCTTCTCCATTGCAAAACCACCTCCTGTCCTCTCCATCATCTCCATTCCAAAACCACCTCCTCTCCTCTCCATCATCTCCATTCCAAAACCACCGTCTCGCCTCTCCCTCTTCTGATCTTCTCTCCATTGCAAAACCACCTCCTCTCCTCTCCATCATCTCCATTCTGAAACCACCTCCTCTCCTCTCCCTCTTCTCTATTGCAAGACCACCGTCTCTCCTCCCATCTTCCAAAGCTAGCACCGGACCACTCAGAACGACATCTATGGAGAGGATGCAGCAGCGAATCAGGCAGATCGCCGACGGCGACCAGGCAAAGTTAGCCAGGTTGAAGGAGATCCTTAGTTGGTTTGACAATGAGTGGGAGATTTTGAGGACGGTGCGGGCCATGTGGCAATGTATGAGAAAGAGCGAGACGGTAGCGATGAGGGCGGCGATGTACATGTACTCCTCGGCGGCAGTCACGCTGCAGTCCTCCGAGTTCATCGAGTATCTCCTATGGGCGATGGAGCAGACAGATTCTCCCAAGGCGACAGTCAGGCGGAGGTGGTGGGCGTATAGGTCGAAGGTCGAGCACCCATAGGATAACGAATCGATCGAGTATGGTGTGCCGTTCGTGAGGGTGCAGAGCCAGCCGGAGCCACAGGAGTATTCGTTCTCCCACCGCAAAAGGAGGCCGGATGGCGCGACGTCACTTCCCCGACGTTCTCCATGGTTCCCTCGACGCTCGCCTCATTTCAACGGTGGCGGTAGGGTTTAAGGTAAGCTTCGCATTAGCCTAATCTTCCACCTGCTCATGCTTACAATTAGTGTGACAGCTAATGAAAATCATGCTTACAATCAGTCTCCGAGTACTACGCCAATCACCCTAAAATAGCTCTGGACCTTTGGGTCCAAGTTGTGACATAGTGTACAAATAAAGAAAAATAGATTGGTGCTTCTTTCAGAAAAGAGTACTCCCTAGAAAACTGCCAATATAAGCTACTAGTATTTGGTTAGAGGATTTGCTGCCGAGAAAGATCCATCCACAGAGAGCGCCACACATCCCACTGGTTGTGGTGGATGCCAATGCGTGCTTGCAGCATGGTTGGTGTCGGTAATTTTTACTTGGCACACCTCGCACTCTGCATATATGCCGGTTCCATACGTAAATTTGTGCAGTTCCACCAAAATGCAGCTGAATAACCCTGTTTGCACAGATAATGAAAAAGCGTGATTACATTATAGTGGCACTAGTTGATGAAACACACAAAATAAATAGAAGAAAATATTGTGATAGTATCATAGTATGCCATGCTGCGAGGGCGAGATGGGCCCTGCGACGCCTCATACTAACATCGTCCCAAGTCTCCCAGATACACCTTCTGCCAGTGATGAACATCAGTGTACAGCAGTAGTACAAGGAGGCGCCTTGAGACATTCAAATCTCTATTTTTGTACATATCAACTAAAATTAAGCACCCCAGTTTGCAGAAACGCTTAAACACTAACAATGGGACTAGTTGATGAAACATACTTTAACAAAGAGAAGCACTTTCTTTATCTACATTGGAAATGAAATGATAGAGATGACACTCGCTCTATTTTAACTGTATTATTACTTCATTTTATCAGTGACACTAAGGTCGAGAAGGTGGCAAACGAGGTGTACCGTGCATCGCAAGGATGGAGGCCGGGGGTGCTTAGACTGGGATGTTGAAACTGGCTCTTTCAGTCACCAACATGGATGATTCAATTCATGGGACCTTTTGGTGCAGTTCACCTAAAATGAAGCAATGTCCCGTGAGCTAGTAGCTTCTTCTTCAAATTTTTTTAAGAAAAGGGCTCCAGCCCCGGTTCCATTTCCATCAGAAAACGAAACCCATAGAGCTTCTTCATCATTAGTTGCAATAAAATTGTGCAACATCAAGGTTGGTTGTGAAGCTCCTGGAATGCTCAACTATATATTGGATATCATTTGTGCAGTTCAACTAAGATCGAGCGTGAAATGTATATCTCTGTTTGCACAAAAAAGGTGGAAAGGAGGGTGACTAACAAGTAACAAGTGATGAAACATGCATCAAATGAAAAGAAGCATGTTCCTTATCTGAATGGCAATCCTACAAGGAATGTAGCAATTTCAAAAGCAGTGGCATTGCTAGATATTAGTGTGGTCATCAGGATTAACTATGACAACCGTTAAATACGACATTACTTTGGGCACGGGAGTGTAGGCGGACCAGGACAGTTGCATTTCTAACGAAAAGAACCAACTTATCTTAATGGGAAATTTTAGCAGGACATGTAAAGAAGTGCCATTGATTCATATTACTGGAGGAATTACATTGAAAACAACATTGGTTTAACGTGTCCTTACTTTTAACAGTGCGACTGCTACGTTTTACCAGTGGCATTACATAAGAGCGGCTCGGGGCAACAAACATCAGAATAGGATATCTGGGTTGGTCCCATTTTTGTTCGGTATAGCCACCTTATACTGTGTGAGGCTAGCAAATCTAGTGCTGGACTTACTCTGTTGACTTGTCCCCCAGTCCCCACTTTCTTTCCTTTTTCAACCAATAGATCGGGTTTATATTGAAATTGTACTGTGTTTCCCTTTATTTCCCTATTAGACCTAGAGACCAGTTGGATAGCCAGTCTCTGCTACTTTTCGCCCCCATTATTTCCTCTTTCGACCAAGTCCTAGATTCAGGTAACAAATCCTCCCCCACCCCCACCCCCTTTCTTCCTTGTTTGAACCAAGTAGTACTAGATTCGAGTGCATGAACTAGTTTTACCTCTTAAACGTAAAAAAATTAGGTGGTTTTCGAACAGCCGATCGATCCTATCTACGAGGGGGCCTGAGAAATAGTAAAATTTACAAATGCAGCGACGTCAGGAGCTTGGGAAGTAGAGCAAGGCCGGTTTCGAAGGAAGTTATACCTGATGGTCGCCGGGATGTCGCTAGGTGGGCGGCGGGAGGCCGGATCTTCCCACACTACGGCAGCGAGGAAGAAGGGGTCGGAGGCCCTCCCTCGCCAGCGGTGCTTGGGAGAGAACTGCAAGGCAGGCTGATCGGGATGCGCCCAACAGTGGGTAAGAGCCGTCGCTGAGGACGACCACGTGAACGTTGCACCTTCTCACCTTCCCCGGCGGAGAGGATCCGGCTGGATCTGTGACCAGCAGTGAGCAAAGAGAGAGAGAGAGAGAGAGAGAGTGGCCACCACTGTCGTGTTTAGATCTGGAGAGGCCTAGACAGTGTGAAGAGAGCAACACTAGCAAGCAAGCACTGAGGGTCCTGCCTATATAGTGGAGCAGTACTTAGTTTTCTTTTGTCTACCGAGCCGGCTTGACCTCGTCAATGACTGTCGAGAAGTTTTCGTGCACGTGGCCTGGAGGCGCAGTTGTCATCATTTTGATCTGAAGCGCCGGATTATAACATATAACACGAAAAAATGCCACATGACAAGAAATTATAACCTCACTGCCCAAAGGAGACAACATGAATCCCGACGGACAAACTAGACGAGGAACAAAGCTCAAATTAAAGATAAACTCGTAGAAAAGGGGTCCGTCGATAGATGTCCTAATTAACATAGCCGGCTTGACCTAGATGGCAGCCGAGTAGTCACTATTCGTGCATGTGCCCCCAATGACTAGCACAACTCGGTTGTCGCTGTTTAACCCTCGCAGTGATCTGAAGCACATGACACATAATTTTGCGAGATGACAAGAAACCTTTTTTTAGATTTCTCACCACAACTACAGCCATGTACAACACAACCTGCACGATATGTAGACGATAGCCAATCCAGGCGTGTCTGCTGGAGTCTGGTCACATGCATGGACGAACTGATCTTCCGTGTCTTGCAGGGATCGTCCAGGCACCAACGTAGTACAATACTTCTCTAGTACTATCGCTCGTCTCCCTCTTCTATTAAGTCACCCGACTTGCGGGGCCGGGGAGTGTGCCTATGGTCGGTTCTCAATTGCCGTCCCACATGTGTGTGCGAACGCAATATGACGCGCGTTCCATTCGGAGAGCAGCGTGCCAGACCGACCGACCGTCTGGGGTGTGACGCGAATGCGACGTGCGTGCTGTATACTCCGTACATGTGTACCACCGTTTTCTAGACGCTTTTCTCCATGGCGCGGGCGCAATCCATGGATACAAAATTAGTATACTGTATACTATTCAAAAGTCAAGGGCGGGGCTTTTCCTGCCCGGTAGGCGGTAGGACAGTTCTGCCTAGTCAGTTCGACAGAGACGCGAGAAGACGAGGGAGTAGGTTGTTGCAAACGTAGGGCTTTGTGATTTGATAGCGAGTTACTGCTGGACAGGTGGGTGCCCGTGATTTGACTTGCCATTATTATTTTAACTACGGCGCTACGACCGGCATGAGTCTCCCGATTCCTGACCACCTCCATACAGGTGCCTCTCCCAATGCTCCACCATGTAGTAGTAGAGGCAGGCTCTTGCATGAGAGCCCACTTCTCCACTTTTTCCTTGCCTCTCTTTCCTCCATATATGCAAAAATGCCATGTAAAGCGCACCCTCCGTCTAGGTGTGTAAGTCGTCTTACAAAAATCAAATAATCCCAAAACACTTAGGCGCGGTGCATTAATTTCTACCTCGTTTCTTGTTTCTTGACATATCAACCAATAAGAGATAAAGGGTGTGCATGCTTTTAATGACTTGAGACTATCAAACACGACATGCAGTGGTTAGTTCATTGCATGCAATACTATTAATTAGCAAATAAACGTTATTGTTTCTTGTTTTCTCCTCCTCCTTGGTCACGGTGCACAGCCTAAGATGGTATTGTACTTACTTGCTCCTACAGGTGCTTAAGCTTGACACATAGGCATAAAGTCTGATGTGGCAAGTTAATCAAGAAGAGATAGACTAGTTTGGTGACTCAAGGAAGAAATGGTGCTAAGCGCGTGTACCTAGGTGAAAAGACAATTTTGAGTCTATAGCTAATTAAATGAAGCAAACTTAGCAACACCATTTCATTGGAAGAGGTCACTCCTTGGCAAATGCAATAAATACTAGTACTCCCTGTGGTCCATTATATAAGAACGTTTTTGACACTACACTAGCTAGTGTCAAAAACGTTCTTATATTATGGGACGGAGGGAGTACGAAGAAAGAGATAGAGAGGAGTAAAAAAATACACTTATAGCCAACCTTATAGCCAACCTTGTTGTAGTATGAGTGACTAAGTGATGACTATGTATGACATGCCAACATCAGATAGCCTAACGCACCGTGTTAAATATCCAAGGGCGCGACCACGCGAGCGACGCGACAGTCGTGGTAGGCGCGACCATGATACGGGCTGCTGGCAGCCCTTGGATCTGAGATCAAACGGTCGCATGCTAAGTTGTTGAAAATTTTAAGAATAACCCTCCAGGATAGGATATTCACCCATAGGTCTAGAATCACGCCATGCAACCGTTCCATCTCAGATCCAAGGGCTCTCGGAAGCCCGTATCATGGGAGAATGGAAAGCCACTACCCTGTTGTTCGCACGCTGGCAGTTCGCTCCTACTCTTTCCCGCATGTCCTTTAATACTACAGCGGTTCGCTCCTAGTTGTCCCGTCCATTCACATTACGGCAGTTCCACTAATCCTAACCCTCCTCCCAAATCCATGGTGTCCCAGATCTCCCCGATCGGTGGTGAGTACAAGGTTAGAACCATCACCGGCGATGAGTTCGACGTCATCTACACCCGTACTTCCGCGATGGTGAAAGGATGCCTTTCTCACTTCAGACGCATGTTCGAAAACTCACATGATGAGTGGGTCACTAGGCTAGATGTTGAGTACACCAGAGTCCTGGGATGGGAGAAGGATCTAAAGGACGAAGAGAGGAAGAAGCCCGCTGTGATCCAGGTTTGCGTACATAACGTTTGCTTGGTCTACCACATATGCCATGCCGACGTTGAGTGCCAGGATTTTAAGAACTTCCTCAAGGACAAAACAGTCAAATTCATTACTGTAGACTTTAATAACGACAAAGAAGTCCTGCGTCGGATAGGCCTCGTTGTAGGCAACCCCTTCGACCTCCAGAAGAATTGGCTGGTGCCCTCTCATCAGCCCTCAATGCTGACCCTGGCAGGAGCCATGGTTCATCCTTCGTACCACAAACTGGAGAAACCTCATTACACGTTTCATCGTCATGCATGGCAGCGGAATGTGCTAGATATAGACCACATCCAGTACGCTGCAATGGATGGCTACCTTTGTTTCAATTTCTACAAGGGTTGGATGAAGAGCAACAGCCAAGTTGGCGGTTCAAGCAAAGAAGTATCAGCCAAGAGGAAGAGGGACAAGGACGAAGTCGAGGACGTGGACGAGGACTCCGGGTAAGGTGGCAGTGTCGTTGCTCATGGCGGTTCTAAACTTCTAATGCAGTGTCTACCGGATTAGTTGCATAGTTTAATTTCAGGTGTGCTTAGTTTAATTTGAGGGGTGTGTTGTGCTGAGCCCCCAGCAGAACTATGTTATGTTTCTTCTCATTACTTTAACTCTTCAGTATGTACATACTAGTACTAGTATTTCTTTAATAGAATTTAGCACCCCAATTAAGCATGTACTAGCTTTTTTAATAGTACTATATGTATAATTTGGCAACGAGCGCTCTCTATATGTACCACCTTTTTTTAAAATTTCAATTTTTGCTCCATGGCGCAATCCATCGATAGTGGAGTACTACTGTACAAAAGTATACATTTTTAAAAGGCTAGCATACTGTTAATCACATATATATATAGCCAGTTAAATTCTCAACCTAGAACGACGTGCATGCCATGTAGTAAACCGATCCGGAGGAAGTATAGTAAAAATGAGGTGATTTTACCCAGCGATCGGCGGGGGAGCATGGCCTGTCATGCGGTCCCACATGTAATGATGTACCAAGGCGATGCGCGTGTCCCTCTTGAGGCAGAAGCAATACTAGTACGTGGTTTGAGATGATGTCGAACCAAAGTGTGAAATAATGGTTGCTTCATCCGTCTGGGAAGGTGCTGCATTGTGATTTGACGTCTCACAGCTCATTACTAACACTAGGCCGGTACGAGTGGGGTGCGTCCCCCTGCTGTTCTGCACTGTTATTTCGTGCTTGACACGTCAACCCGGTTGCACATGAGATGACCCCCACATCCTTTGTCAAAATAAACAACACCCCGATCAATGCATTTCACTCTTCCGTGCAACGGACGGGCACCTTACTTGCTCCTACATGTGCTTAAGCTTGGCACATAGGCATAAAGTTTGATGTGGCAAGTTAATCAAGAAGAGAGAGACTAGTTTGGTGACCCAAGGAAGAAATGGTGCTAAGCGCGTGTACCTAGGTGAAAAGACAATTTTGAGTCTATAGCTAATTAAATGAAGCAAACTTAGCAACATCATTTCATTGGAAGAGGTCACTCCTTGGCAAATGCAATAAATACTAGTACTCCCTGTGTCCCATAATATAAGAACGTTTTTGGCACTACACTAGTGTCAAAAACGTTCTTATATTATGGGACGGAGGGAGTACGACGAAAGAGATAGAGAGGAGTAAAAATATACACTTATAGCCAACCTTATAGCCAACCTTGTTGTAGTATGAGTGACTAAGTGATGACTATGTATGACATGCCAACATCAGATAGCCTAACGCACCGTGTTAAATCTCCAAGGGCGCGACCACGCGAGCGACGCGACGGTCGTGGTAGGCGCAACCATGATACGGGCTGCTGGCAGCCCTAGGATCTGAGATCAAACGGTCGCATGCTAAGTTGCTGAAAATTTTAAGAATAACCCTCCGGGATAGGATATTCACCCATAGGTCTAGAATCACGCCATGCAAGCATTCGATCTCAGATCCAAGGGCTCTCGGAAGCCCGTATCATGGGAGAATGGAAAGCCACTACCCTGTCGTTCGCACGCTGGCAGTTCGCTCCTACTCTTTCCCGCATGTCTTTTAATACTACGGCGGTTCGCTCCTAGTCGCCCCGTCCATTCACATTACGGCAGTTCCACTAATCCTAACCCTCCTCCCAAATCCATGGTGTCCAAAATCTCCCCGATCGGCGGTGAGTACAAGGTTAGAACCATCACCGGTGATGAGTTCGACGTCATCTACACCCGTACTTCCGTGACGGTGGAAGGATGCCTTTCTCGCTTCAGACGCATGTTCGAAAACTCACATGATGAGTGGGTCACTAGACTAGATGTTGAGTACACCATAGTCCTGGGACGGGAGAAGGATCTAAAGGACGAAGAGAGGAAGAAGCCCGCTGTGATCCAGGTTTGCGTACATAATGTTTGCTTGGTCTACCACAAATGCCACGCCGACGTTGAGTGCCAGGATTTTAAGAACTTCCTCAAGGACAAAATAGTCAAATTCATTACTGTAGACTTTAAGAACGACAAAGAAGTCCTACGTCGGATAGGCCTCATTGTAGGAAACCCCTTCGACCTCCAGAAGAATTGGCTGGTGCCCTCTCATCAGCCCTCAATGCTGACCCTAGCAGGACCCATGGTTCATCCTTCTTACCGCAAACTGGAGAAACCTCATTACACGTTTCATCATCATGCATGGTAGCGGAATGTGCTAGATATAGACCACATCCAGTACGCTGCAATGGATGGCTACCTTTGTTTCAATTTCTACAAGGATTGGATGAAGAGCAACAGCCAAGTTGGCGGTTCAAGCAAAGAAGTATCAGCCAAGAGGAAGAGGGACAAGGACGAAGTCGAAGACGTGGACGAGGACTCCGAGTAAGGTGGCAGTGTCGTTGCTCATGGCGGTTCTAAACTTCTAATGCAGTGTCTACCGGATTAGTTGCATAGTTTAATTTCAGGTGTGCTTAGTTTAATTTGAGGGGTGTGTTGTGCTGAGCCCCCAGCAGAACTATGTTATGTTTCTTCTCGTTACTTTAACTCTTCAGTATGTACATACTAGTACTAGTATTTCTTTAATAGAATTTAGCACCCCAATTAAGCACGTACTAGCTTTTTTAATAGTACTATATGTATAATTTGGCAACGAGCACTCTCTATATGTACCACCTTTTTTTAAAATTTCAATTTTTGCTCCATGGCGCAATCCATCGATAGTGGAGTACTACTGCACAAAAGTATACATTTCTTAAAAGGCTAGCCTACTGTTCATCACATATATATATAGCCAGTTAAATTCTCAACCTAGAACGACGTGCATGCCATGTAGTAAATCGATCCGGAGGAAGTATAGTAAAAATGAGGTGATTTTACCCAGCGATCGGCGGGGGAGCATGGCCTGTCATGCGGTCCCACGTGTCATGATGTACCAAGGCGATGCGCGTGTCCCTCTTGAGGCAGAAGCAATACTAGTACATGGTTTGAGATGATGTCGAACCAAAGTGTGAAATAATGGTTGCTTCATCCGTCTGGGAAGGTGCTGCATTGTGATTTGACGTCTCATTGCTCATTACTAACACTGGGCCCGTACGAGTGGGGTGGGTCCCCCTGCTGTTCTGCACTGTTATTTCGTGCTTGACACGTCAACCCGGTTGCACATGAGATGACCCCCACATCCTTTGTCAAAATAAATAACACCCTGATCAATGCATTTCACTCTTCCGTGCAACGGACGGGCACCTTACTTGCTCCTACATGTGCTTAAACTTGCCACATAGGCATAAAGTCTGATGTGGCAAGTTAATCAAGAAGAGAGAGACTAGTTTGGTGACCCAAGGAAGAAATGGTGCTAAGCGCGTGTACCTAGGTGAAAAGACAATTTTGAGTCTATAGCTAATTAAATGAAGCAAACTTAGCAACATCATTTCATTGGAAGAGGTCACTCCTTGGCAAATGCAATAAATACTAGTACTCCCTGTGTCCCATAATATAAGAACGTTTTTGGCACTACACTAGTGTCAAAAACGTTCTTATATTATGGGACGGAGGGAGTACGACGAAAGAGATAGAGAGGAGTAAAAATATACACTTATAGCCAACCTTATAGCCAACCTTGTTGTAGTATGAGTGACTAAGTGATGACTATGTATGACAAGCCAACATCAGATAGCCTAACACACCGTGTTAAATCTCCAAGGGCACGACCGCGCGAGCGACGCGACGGTCGTGGTAGGTGCGACCATGATACGGGCTGCTAGCAGCCCTTGGATCTGAGATCAAACGGTCGCATGCTAAGTTGCTGAAAATTTGCAGAATAACCCTCCAGGATAGGATATTCACCCATTGGTCTAGAATCACGCCATGCAACCGTTCGATCTCCGATCCAAGGGCTCTCGGAAGCCCGTATCATGGGAGAATGGAAAGCCACTACCCTGCCGTTCGCATGCTGGCAGTTCGCTCCTACTCGTCCCCGCACGTCCTTTAATACTACGGCGGTTCGCTCCTAGTCGTCCCGTCCATTCACATTACGGCAGTTCCACTAATCCTAACCCTCCTGCCAAATCTAGGGCGTCCCAAATCTCCCCGATCGGCGGTGAGTACAAGGTTAGAACCATCAACAGCGATGAGTTCGACGTCATCTACACCCGTTCTTCCACGACGGTGAAAGGATGCCTTTCTCGCTTCAGACGCATGTTCGAAGACTCACATGATGAGTGGGTCACCGGGCTAGATGTTGAGTACACCACAGTCGTGGGACGAGAGAAGGATCTAAAGGACGAAGAGAGGAAGAAGCCCGCCATGATCCAGGTTTGCGTGCATGACTTATGCTTGGTCTACCACATATGCCATGCCGATGTTGAGTGCCAGGATTTTAAGGACTTCCTCAAGAGCAACCTAGTCAAATTCGTTACTATAGACTTTGGTAAAGAAAAAGAAGTCCTGCGTCGGATACGCCTCGTTGTAGGCAACACCTTCAACCTCCAAAAGAATCAGCTGGTGTCCTCTCGTCAGCCTTCAATGCTGACCCTGGCAGGAGCCATGGTTCATCCTTCGTACGGTAAACTGGAGAAACATCCATACACGTTTCATCGTCATGCATGGCAGCGGAATGTGCTAGATATAGACCACATCCAGTACGCTGCAAAGGATGGCTACCTTTGTTTCAATATCTACAAGGGTTGGATGAAGAGCAACAGCCAAGTTGGCGGTTCATGCAAAGAAGTATCGGCCAAGAGGAAGAGGGACAAGGACAAAGTCAAGGACGTGGACGAGGACTCCGAGTAAGGTGGCAGTGTCGTTTCTCATGGTGGTTCTAATGCAGTGTCTACCAAAATAGTTGCAAAGTTTAATTTCAGGTGTGCTTAATTTAATTTGAGGGGTGTGTTGTGCTGAGCCCCCAGCAGAACTAGGTTATGTTTCTTCTTGTTACTTTAACTCTTTAGTACGTACATACTAGTATTTCTTACATTTCATCTTTTAGTTGCTATAGTACTACCACTCGTTTATTCACATTATATACGTACAATATATATGGCCAACATCATATAGCCAGCAGTTTAGTTGTCAAAGAATTTCATGGTGCTTAGCTTTGTCAAAGAATTCCAGGGTGCTTAGTTTTATTTGAGGGGTGGGTTGTGCTGGACACCATTATTGTGACTAGCCTTTTTAATAGTACTATAAGCATAATTTGGCGACGAGCGCTCTCTATATGTACCACCTTTTTTTAATTTCAAGTTTTACTCCATGGCGCAATCCATCGATACTACTGCTATACAAAAGTATACATTTTTTAAAAGGCTAGAGGGCGGGGCAGTCTAGCTTGGTCGGTTTCACGAGAGGCGAGGGCCTTTGTGATTTGACAGCTCATTACTGCTGGAAGGCGGGGCCTTGTGATTTGACTGCTCGTATAAATGCGCAGACGACCTGATCAAGGAGGAGCAAAGAACCGTGCGGTATACTCAAGTTTTCCACTGGAGTAGTACTGCGACGGAGGAGAACGAAACACGGCAGCCCAGTGCCATATGGGATAGAAAATGATCTAATTTTCTAGTCATCTCATTGTTAGCATTGTTCTATTCATTCCCTCAAAAAACAAAAACCATGGTTCTACTCATGCCTCGCAGAGAACGTGACACATGCGGCGAAACACCCGAAGCAAAAGATGAAACACAGCAGCAAAAGAAAAAAGAAGATTATCACCCCAAATGATCTAATTCGCCGCGGAGTCATAACTGCTTCTTCATCGCCTCCACGACCTCCATCTCCTTGCGCGTCTCCTCCGCCATCTTCTTCATTCTGTCCATGACGCGGGATATATCAACGCGAGCCTTCATCATTTGTTCCACGGCCGCATTATGTACCTTGACAGCAGCCGGGTGCTCGATGCGGAGCTTCGCTAACTCCTCCTTCTGTTCCATGACGAGGGCCTGCAGCGTCTTCATCGAGGAACTACTATTCTCATGCAGCTTCTTCCAGCCGGCGTTCTTCTCCTTCAACAGGTCGATCTCGTGGCAGAGCTTCGCCTTGTCCTCCTGAAGTCGCAGGATTTCACCGGTCGCCTTCTTCTCCGAGGCAATGCTCTTCTTCAGCAGCATCACCAAGCCAGCGGTCAACTCCCCCTGCTGATTGAGCTCAGCGGGCATGTCATCGAGGCTCTCCTTCAGCAACTCCGTCAAGCCTTGGATGAACTCCTTCTGCTTATTGAGGTGCTTATTGAGCTGATCGGGCATGCCATCGAGGGATAACGACTCCAGCTCCACCGGCTCGGCATGTTCGCCTCCGCGGCTAGGGCGCTCCTGGGAGCCATCGCCTGCCCGTGAGAGATCTTTCGAGGTCTCTGCGTGGCGGCGAGCCCTCTCTTTTTTTCCGCAGCCTTGGTTGCCGCTCCCTTGTTACGAGTAGTTCTCGACCTAGAGCTCTGCTCACCGGCCATGGCAACGACGGACGAAGAAGAAGCATTTATAAGGACGAAAGGTAGAGTAATTTTTGGTTAGGTAGTTCCCCTTTTTATAACCTAAGTACTAGCACTAGTAGTACTAATACCTGCATAGTGGGAACACGTTTAGGTTTGGTACGTAGTACTAGTAGGTGTGAGCATGCTTTCGAATGTGATGGGAACAATGTAAAGATTAATTGATGGTTTTGGTTTCGAGGCCCAAAACGGCTCCCGATGAGTTTAGTGGAACATAAATTTCAAGTAGACTACGCTGCTCAAATGCGTAAATATTATGTTGACTAGCCACAGTGGGAGTAACTTCAACAGTAACATCGAGTCCAACTCAACAAATTTGCTTATGTGGCAATGAGTTAATGAGGAGAGAGGTAGTTACAGTAACTTAGCTAGTTACTATAACATCACATGTCCCAATGCAATATGAGTCTATAACCTAATAAATGAAGCTTTGCATGTTACCACACTTATGTTACTACCCACTATGAAGCTAGTAACATAGTCTAGGGATTTGTGTATGTTACTAGTGCATGTTACTATGCATTGTGGCTAGTCTTACTGTCAAAAATTGGCACAAAATACGAAGGAGACCAATGGAAGTACTACTAGCAACCCACGATTTAACTACTCGCATGCGCGTAGTGGAGTAATAATGTCTTTCTTCCGCCCTCACGTCAACTCAATTTGCATGCGCTGTATTAATTGACCATCAATGAAGTGAACGACTTTACACGCGTCAAATTATCATATGGGGTGGATCTTGGTACAAAATTGCGTCCGCCTGTGTACCCGCGTGTGCGTGCGAGGGAATGAGTGCGTGCGTGGCGTGCGTGCACATCTTCACTTCGTGCATGTACCGCCAGTATGGCTCAGGGAGGATGAGTACATTCTTCTGGAACCAGCAACACGTCACTGTGATCAATCCACGCAAGGAGGTCGCGATAACGCCTCCACATGTGCCACGTGGCTTCATGAACTGTAAGAGAGACACTGTGTAGCATGCCAGTGGTATTCTAATTTACGTATTTTGCACATACTCGAAGTACTAGTAATTTACACGTGCATTGCACGCATCAGATTTCGCAACCAAATTATGAATAAATACCACACTATAGCATGTAAGCTCTTAGTCATATATGCGTGATGTAGCCCTTCGTTTAATTCTTATAGTTCATCTCATTCAAAATCAAATTAGTTTTTATAAAAAAGCTAAGAACGCGTGAATAGGAAAAACATGGGATTATAGTGGAATGTCGTATTGAATCCTACAGGATTGTACGAGTGTTTGATTGTGCATAGAAAAAATGCAGAATTCTTTCAAAGAGGTTTGAGTGGATGGGATGTTTCCTATGAAATCTAGTGCAAATGAATCATATGGAAAAATTCCTATGGTTTACAATCCTACGAATCAAACAACCAAGATAGGAAAAATTCCTAATGATTAGAATCCTCCAAAATTCCTTTGAGAATCCTTTGAATCAAAGAAGCCCTTAATCTATTTTATGATTCATGGAATTGTGCGTTGTAAAGCATAAAGTAAAAACAAATAATGGCAATTCAACTAGAAAAAAAGTTTGGGCAGTTATGATACGGAAGATTCTAGAACAAAAGAGAACCACTGTTGTTTTGAGGTTTGTGCATTATGCTTCAGCTCAACCATGGAGTCTGCTAGATTGTACATGTGGCAAAATCCAGTGGGGGGCTAGAAGATGGTGCGAGGGGCCAAGTGGAGGGAGACTATGAAGGAATGCACAAGTGCGAGATCGATATTTAGAGAGAGGGGGCGAACACATGAGCTGTTGCACGCAGTGGCAGAGCCATGAAAAATAAATGAGCTAGGGGGCCAAGCATTGCTAATCCTTTATGAGGAGGGTCAATTCATGAAATTAAACCTTTTTTAGCAGCAATTGTCTAATGATCACATTCATATTAGCCTCGATATATAGTGATGTTAGGGGGGGGGGAGGGCCCTTACTGCCCCCTGTCTTCGCCATTGTGCACGCATCTGAGAGATGAAGCGGAAGGCATGGATGATGAGAGGGGGACATTGGATATATAATTAATGTGGGTGTATTGGCTATTTATGTTAATCCTATATAGAGAGGTATAGATTGATCGATGTGGACGTGGGAGAGGTATAGATTGATCGATGTGGACGTGGGAAAGAGGGTGAGACCTCACTGGATATATCAATTGATCAGTTTGTGTGGAAAACTATGAAAGACCTAGCTATATACACACATACATAGAGGAACATCGATCGTTGCGCATGCACGCGTGAGAGATAAAGAATGCCCGGTACGAGGGAGAGGGGGGTGTGTGTGGGTGTGTGCCTTCATGGGAGACCGACCTGAAGAAAAAGATTGCATGCGTGCGATAGATAATGCCGACTGGTAGTGTGTGTGCATGCATGCACGAGAGAAAGTTAGTGGTACAATTATATAGAGAAGACTACTGTGTGGGTGTAAAAGAATAGGTGAGGTCATAATCAATGTAAAGTTGAATTCAAATATTTGAATAAGAGATCCTGATGTTTGAAACCCATGCATGCATGAATATAACGGAGATCTGCGCGGTGTGCTTTGGAAACGAGCATGTTGTAATGTATACACATTAAATAAGGTCAGACTGATTTGAATTTGAGATACCGATGGCAGACATCATTTGCCCATGTCGCCTCCGTGCATGTAATTGGAGATGATGGGCGGCTTTCGCATCGCATATCTATATCTATACCCCTATATATATTATATTATATATATTTTTATATTATGAGCGGGTAACTTTAACTTTGAAAGATGGTCGTTGGATGAGGCGAATCCGAAGGTCCAAAGATGGCAAATTTGAGCACTATTGGCCGTTGGACATCATCTAGATTCCACCAGATTTCGCCACCTGTATAATCTAGAAGACTCCATGGTTGAACTTAAGCATAATGCACAAACATCAAAACACAAGCACTTCTTATTTGTTCTAGAATCTTCCGTTTCATAATTTCCCAAATGTTTTTCTACATGATTTGCCATTTTTGTTTTTACTTTATGTCTTACAACGCACAATTCCATGAATCTTAAAATAGATTAGCTTTCTTATAAAAACTAGATGATTTTGAATGAAATGAACTATAAGAATTAAACGAACATCTACATCATGCATATATGACTCAAAGCTTGCATGCTATAATGTGGTATTTATTCATAATTTGGTTGCCAAATCTCATGCGTGCAATGCACGTGTACCTTACTCTAGTCTAAATGGTGTTTGTGTGTGTGTTGTGCGTGTTGAGGTGCAAATTGTCTTTTTTTGGGTACACGTTAAGCTTGTTCTTCCGAAATTTTAAGCCGCGCCTTGTTATGCCGAAAATTGAAGCTAGCGTCTCTGTCTATCGTGCTGCGAAACTCCCGCCTCTTCAACCCGCGCCTTGTTAGCCTGAAATATTTAAGATATATCTTTGTCTTGTTGTGCTCTGACAACTCCCTCCATCTCAACCCGCGCCTTGCTATTCCGAAATTACAACGCGCGCGAAAACTCCCACCTCCTGTGAAATCCCGACACGCGAAATGCCCGTGGTACCCCTGAACCGAAAGAACTGCCTCAAATCGGTGGGGGCTACTTTCATAACTTACCCCACATTTCGGACAAGCGCGTCTCTAAGCCATGGTTCCCCACTGCCATCCCATCCGCCCACCCACCCATTCGTACACCGAGGCCACGAAAACCAGCGACGAAACCCCACACCCTGCTCCGTCCGCCACCCAACGGGAGCTTCTTCCCCGACGACGTCGTCCACAGCAACACCTCGACGTCCCTCATCCACCGTACCGGATGAGGATCCGTCGTCGATCTCATCGTCCCGCCGGTTCAGCCACCCCATCCTCCACCTCCAAGGAGCTACCCCGATGTTCCCCTCGTCTTTCGCGCCACCTCCATTCCCACACCGCCGTCTTCACCTGCACCACCGAAAGAGCATCATCATCACCGTTTCCTCGGATGAAGCTGCGGCCTAATCGGCGCCACCAAAGAGGTT
This sequence comes from Triticum aestivum, assembly GCF_018294505.1. Classification (NCBI taxonomy): domain Eukaryota; kingdom Viridiplantae; phylum Streptophyta; class Magnoliopsida; order Poales; family Poaceae; genus Triticum; species Triticum aestivum. The sequence continues at coordinate 126,945,348 of NC_057795.1, read as the reverse complement.
GTACACTAATCGCCGCATTTTCTTCTTGATTCGATCTCACGGTGCTGCCGGCGCTCGGTCCCGAGCCGACACGGCGCGGCTCCATCCATGGCGGCGTCACTCCCTCAGCGGCGACGTCCACATCAGTAGGAGCTATTGCTGCTTTAGCTCTCGCTCGCGTTGCTGCTCTGCTCTTGCTCTCGGTTCCCTGCCTGGTCTGCTCTTGCTATTGCTCTTTCTCGCGCTGCTGCTCTCGCTCTTGCTCTTGCTTGCGATGCTGCTCCGATTTGGCTACGCCTCAGTCGACTGAATCGACTTTTGGGTCAGTCGATTTCCAAGGGGTGGGCTCGCCGGGGTGAAGGAAGAACCAGCCGCAGCAGGGAGGGGGGCTTGCCGGAGAGGTACCCACTATCTATCTTAGGGTTCAGGATGGGGGCGGTGGTCGCCGGTGGTGGCGGGGCGTTAGCGGGGCGGTGACGTGGGCATCGCCGGAGAAAAAGCTCGGCATGGGGGGGCCTAGAGGGATGGCCGGGGCGGCGGCGGATCGGCGGTGGGGAGTGTTTTCGGGGCTGGCGGGGCGGCGCATCGCCGGCTGCAGGCGGCGGGGGGCTGTTGTTTGGCCGGTGGTAGCTGGCGGCTCAGGGGGGGGTGGAGGTTGAAGATGAACCACAGGCCCTTGATTTCGTATCCAATGGCTGCAAAATCGACTGACGTGTAGCCTCACCTTGCTAGTGCGCTCAGTTTCGACAGCAAAATTCAGTTTTGACAGCAAAATTCAATTTCGACAGTTAGGTTCAGTTTCGACAGTTAAGTTCAGTTTTGACAGTTAAGTTCAGAGATGAGCGGCTGATGTATTTTACATCTAGCACTTTGTGGTTATGTATTTTACGTCATGTATTGGAGATGCTATTAGAATTCCACTCAGGTTAATGTTGTTCGTTGTCTCTCTTGTCCTGCTTCAGCCTCGGCGTCGTACAACTCACCGGAGCTGCTCCAACGACGAAACCCTTCATCACAGCGGAGCAATACCTCGGGATCCACCTCCAGACGCCTAAGATCTTCTTCCCCTCCTCCGACTACAAAGTCAGCCGGATCATCCTCACCGGCCAACCCAATCACGCTGAGATCGGCATGGCTTCGCCAAAGAAGTTGTACACTTGTTGCATCTCTTTTTTACTCTACATGTTATATATATTATCCACTGAGCACTCGTGGTAACGGGAACTACGATTATTTTATCCTACTATATGACAAGCAGTGAGGTACCAGGCAACTTAGCTATCCGTGATGGACTCTCTTGAATGCCATCATTATTTATCTCTGCGCGTTTGAGCTGTGCATTTGTCGATGGGCCTGGGAGTTGAGCTAGTATGGCAGTGGCCTGGGTCCAAAGTAATAGAAGTAGCACAAAAACATTTTTTAGTGTAGGATTTTCCTTGCTCAAGCCTGCCTACTAGAATCGCCAGTGCTTGAAAGGAAAAGTGAATGAAAAACATAGGAATTGGAAAGTTTCCTATGGTACTACTTTTCATGAATTTGGTGCAAAGGAATGGAGCAAAGGAAAACTGTAGGATTTGTTCCTTTAGTGTCTCCTTGAAAGAAAAACCATAGGAATTCTAATTTCCACTTCTCCTCCTTTTCATATTCCTATTCATCAAGCACAAGACTAAGAGATAGTCGCATAATAGCATTATAACCGTACATTTTCTTGTGGTTTGACTTAATCTCACCATGCTTTTTTGCATCCTGTGATCTTCCAATTGTTGTGAATCAAACACCCAGATTGGCAAAAATCCTGTGTTTTTAAATTCTCTATTTTGCACGTGCATTCCTATCCTATTCCTATCTATTTCCTATCCCTGCATTGTTAGAATCCTAAAATTCAAACAAGCCCTTACTCAATTACTTCTGTTACAGATATGTGTCAAAGAAAACCTTGTGTGGTTTGTCCTGCTCCTGCGGCGCTGTGTTCCACCCCAGCTCAGCTGCTCCAATGACGGAAGGGTTCACCACAGCGGGGATCCACTCTCCAGACTGTCTTTCGCCGCCTCAGATCTTCTTCCCCGCCGCCGGCAGCCACGACAACTGCATTACCATTATCAACTGAGCAGATGACCTTGAGGACTACACGGGTCCGCAAGAGAGGTTGCACTCTTCCGTGTCTGCTTACGTTATGCGTCGCTTAATATGATGACATGCTACATTATTGTCGTGTTCACCTATTAGACTCCGAGTCAGGTCCAAACTAATGCAAAAACTTGAGTTTTCAAATGGTGGTGGGGTACATATTGGGGTAGCAATCGGTACTATCTGTCTACTATCTGGTTAATCTCCGGTGTCTACTATGAGTTTCATGTTGGGTGCAAACAAACATTAAAGGAGCCATTATCTGTATTTTTAACTAAAGCTATTATCTGCCTGCTATCATTGGTTTTGGGTATATCCACAGTTTGCTACCATCACTCTGGATTTGTACATGCACTCCTTACATAATCTCACTACGTTTTATTCCTATGCATGCCAGTTATTGTACACAATGGAACTGATCATGTAGAGCAAAAGAGACTAGCCTTGCGTGGCAATAAAATTTCATGCAGATGTCGTTCCATGGTGGGCGCAAAGGCAGCCCCCCTCCACCCATTTCGAATCATAATCCAGAGGAAGATAACTGTTCTGAGGGGGATTCGGAAGGAGAAGAACACTCCTATTTACCCCATGAGGTCTTCGCTCTAACTTGGCATGCTGATGTTGGTAATATCATGCATATGGTGCCTTGCATTGCTTACTGTATACATTAAAGATGTCATCTGCTTAGTTTAGACATGCTTTGTGTCAATTCCATCTGTTTTGTTTCTTTATCGTATATGTGAATCATGCAATGCCATCTTGTCTATCCAGGCATCATATATGTGAATTTTGCAATGACACCCTGGTTAGCCAGTCATCTTATATGTGAATTATATCATGCCATCATTTTTTTATTATGTGTTAAATTTGTCAACAATTTTAGTACATTCAATTACTCTTCCTATGCATCAGCCATTCGTCACGGTCATGGAAAAATCTGGAGTGGAAACAAGGTCTTCAGAGCAGACAATGCTATCTGATGAAGCGCATGTCTTGCTGGTTACCGATAGCTCCTCGGAGGAGGATTCAGAGGCAGATGACCAGTCATATTTCCCCCCTGAGGTGCATGCCCTAACTTGGCAGGGTTATGTTACTCATATCGTGCGTATGGTATCTTGCATTGCTATGTCATTTGCTTAGTTTAGACATGCTTTGTGTGAATGCCACCTGTTTAGTGTCTAATTACCATATATGTGAATTATGCAATGCCATCTTGTTGCAAGACATTATATATGTGAATTATGCAATGTTATCTTCTTGCAAGGCATTATGTATGTGAATTATGCAATGCCATGCTGTTTAGGCAAGCGTCATATATGTGAATTATATCATGTCGTCCTTTTTTGTATTTCTCATTGCTTTTGTCAACAATGTTTGTATATTCAACTGCTCTTCTTGTGCATCAGCCATTTGAATTGGTGATGGAGAAATCTGGAGTAAAAACAAGGTCTTCAGAGCAGACAATGCTCCCTGCTGAAGCAGATATCTTGATGGTTACAGATAGCTCTTCGGAGGAGGATTCAGAGGCAGATGACCAGTCCTATTATCCCCCTGAGGTGTATGCTCAAACTTGGCAGGGTTATATTACTCATATAATGCATATGTTGTATTGCAATGCTTATTTTTTACATCATATACACAATATTGAATGCCATCTCCTTAGTTGACACATCATATATGCAATTGCACTCTGCTCACTTCCTTAGTATATAAATCATATATTTGAATTATGCCATGCCATGATGTTTACATAGACAACATGTATCTGAATTATGGCATGCCAACCCATTTTATAAAGACATAATATAGTTATATCATCTCATCCTGTTTACATAGTCATCATATTTTAAATTATGTCATTCTATCCGTGAATTATATCATGCCATCATGTTTCCATCGACGACATGTTTGTGATTTATGGCATGCCAACCACTTTAATAGACACATCATATAGTTATATCATGTCATCCTGTTTACATAGTCATCATATTTTGAAGTATGTCATTCTATCCTGTTTAGTTAGCCATCATACATGTGAAATTGTGTCATGCTATCCTGTTTAATTAGCCATCATATATGTGAAATTATGTCCTGCTATTCTGTTTGCTTAGACAACATAAATGTGAATTATTTCATGCCCTGTTTTCTTCCCTACTATCCATTGCACATGTCTATCTTACAATGTCTGTACATTCAATTACTTTTCTTGTTTATCAGCCATTTCAATTGGAGGGAGTGATGGCAATATCTGTGGGAGTAAAAACATGGTCTTCAGAAAAGATCGTGCTACCTGTCGATGGAGATAGAACCACGGTTGTACTTGCCCAAGAATCAGCCCCACCACACATAACCCACACTCATGCAGATTGTACCCCTACCCAGTTGGATAGAGAACCAGCTACACCCCTTCTAACCCCAACCCCAGCAGATAGACACCCAGTTCCCGTTGACACAGCACCGTCTCCACCACAGAGCACCCAAACACGAGCAGTTAGTAAGGCAACTGCAGTGCCCAAATCACGAGGACCACCACTCCGAACCCGAAGTCAACGCTTAAAGCAGAAGAATAATTGTTCTCAGGTCAGGTTCCGTAGCTATGGTTCATACTACTTTGCTCTTGCATCACTGTATTTACTGATACCAACCAATTTCAAATTTGAAGGATGCAATTGAAACTCCAATGGTGCAACAGGTATGTTTTAAACCTGTTTCTTCAACGTGTTTGGCTGTTTGCTGTTGTAACTTGCTCTATGTTGATTTCAGTTTCAATGGAATAAACAGTTATGTTCTCATACCATGCACATTACAAGTGTTGTTATTGCTGTGTAGTTTCCCACACTTATATTTTGTCTATGCTGCTTTGTCTTAAATAGATATGATTCGAACTGTATCTATCTTGATTTGGCAACATGAACTAGAATGATATAGACCATACAGTGACCATACTACATAGATATATGTTTGTTTCATGTTGTTATCCTGTCCACCTTACTACTGAACTGGTTTACCAAAATGAGTTTCATATACTACATTGTAAACCTGAGATGTGTTTGTTTGTTTCCGTTTTAGAACGCGGATAAAATATTGGAGAAGAGTACCCTGTTATGCAATGGTAAAGGAAGTAATGCAGATAAGGTTCAAGATAGTGAGACATCCCTGTTGGTCTCCAAGAAAGCTGATAAAAACTATATTGAGGACACTGAGACAACCCCAAAGTCCTGTCTTGATGTAGTGTTCGAGTTACTGGCTACCACTGCTGCACTAGCTCTTCAAACTCATTGCCTGAATCAGTTCGGCTTCTTGAGTCTCAACTTCAAGTTGAAAGACATCGATCAGATGTTATGCGACAGGAAGCCGAAGGACTGAGGAAGTCCCTGCAGAATTCAGATGCATACTTTCTGGTGCAACAGCAGGCGCTGGAGGACTTAAGCGCCAAACAAGAGAAAGTTAATAAGCTTGCTAAGCATCTTGCCAGCATTATGGGTACCCAGGATATTGTTTCTTGAGCTCTTCTGAAGTGGTTTCAGTTCTGGACTTGTTTTGCTGCGGCGTTTATATGATGTTGTGTTCCCTAAATTTGCACTAGTGGCGAACTTTGATGCCCAGTGGATGTAATATGTGTAATAGCCGTGATAGCCTAGTGTAAGTTGCTTGCTTATTTATTTCCTTGTTGTCTTGTTTATTTGTCTGCTTGTAGTCAGTGCAGTTCTTTTTCTGCGGTTTGCTAGTGGCTGCAACAACCTATTTTTTAAAACTAGGCCACAATAACTATGGGCTAATATTTACTGTAGTGACACTGCACCTACGGGCCGTAGAAACAGTGGGCCTTCTACGGGACGTATAAACAGTGGGCCTTCCACGGGCCGTAGAAACAATGGGCCTTCTACGGGCCGCAGAAACAATGGGCCTTCTACGAGCCGTATCATCAATGGGCCTTATACGGGCAGTGATCGATTGGCCAAACATGGGCCAATAACAGGCCGCATTATGGCCGTAAACGGGCTAGAGTTGGAATCGTCCGTTCATGGGCCGACCATAACGGGTCATCGTTAATAGGCCGTATTTCATGACGCTATGAAAACGGCCCAACGTGTTAACGGACCACAAACGGGCTGACTGTAACCACGGGCTGAATTTGGCCCATAAGCAGAAAATGACAGTAATGAGCCGGAAGTAAACAAATGCTGGAAGTGAGCCCAAGAATAAATGGGCTCTGAGAAGGCCGAAAGATAACATGGGCTGGAAACGGCCCAACGGAATAATGGGCCCTTAATGGGTATAAAGTGATACACTGTTCATTACGGGCCAGTTTCACCACGGGTCGTTAATGGGTGTAAATTAATACACTGTTCATTACGGGCCAGTTTCACCATGGGCCGTTAATAGGCCAAGAGTTACATAGGGCCTCATATGGGCCGAAAGACGTCATGGGCCATACATGGGCCAGAAGTGAAAACGGGCTGGAATCATATTGGGTGGCCCAGATGACGCTACTGGGCCTAATTCGGATAGGGCATAACGGACCTTGGGTTAGCGGGCTATAAATGGGCTATATGCGAACAGGCCGTTAACAGGCTTTACATGGGCCGGCCCGCCACCTTTTGACCAAGTCAAATGGGCCAGCCTTTTCACAGGAATGGGCCTCTGTCGGGCCATGCCACGTGTCCACGTATCATAGGCGCCTTCTGTCCAATGAGTGGATGACATCTGTCCCAATGGTGAGCCGACACGTGTCTCCTCCAGCCAATGATGATTTTACACGTGGAAAATCCCCATTGGTCGGGGCTATTAACGGGTTATCAGATCCAAAACCCGACCCGATAGCTTAACGGCGTTCCGTTACGGTGGATGCCACGTGTCGGTCACCCTTGACAAAAGCACTTCTGTGATGCGTGATTTATCGTCATGGAAGTGGACACTTTCGTGATGATAATTTTGGTAATGTCCTGGAACACTTCTACGACAGCACAGGTATGACTATCTTGATTCTGTCATAAATTTGTCATGGATGTACATGCATGAGAAAAAACGCGACCTACTGTGACAAACACGTATCATCACGGAAGTGTATTTTTTTGTAGTGTGAAGGGCCTATCTATTTACTTTTATGTTGAGTCATCATCCTCTTATTAAAAAGCACCAGTTGGAGAGCACCGCTGTCATTTGCATCCATTACTATTAATTTATATTGAGTATAACTATGACTAGATCTCTTTTACCATGAATTACAATGTCCAGTCAGTCCTTGATCTTCAGAGGTGCTCTGCATTTATGTTTTGCGGTCCCAGAAAGGGCTAGCAAGATACCCTCTTGTTATGTCATATTATGATTGTTTTGAGAAAGTGTTGTCATCCGAGATTTATTATTATTGCTTGCTAGTTGATTACGCCATTGATATGAGTAAATATGAGACCTAAATGTTATTGTGAAGGTGGTTAGTTCATAATCTTTGCTGAAAACTTGAATGCTGGCTTTACATATTTGCAACAACAAGAGCAAACAGAGTTTGTAAAAGTTTTTCTTTATCACTTTCAGTTTGTCAACTAAATTTCTTGAGGACAAGCAAAGGTTTAAGCTTGGGGGAGTTGATACGTCTCCATCGTATCTACTTTTCCAAACACTTTTGCCCTTGTTTTGGGCTCTAACTTGCATGATTTGAATGGAACTAACCCGGACTGACGTTGTTTTCAGCAGAATTGCCATGGTGTTATTTTTGTGCAGAAATAAAAGTTCTTGGAATGACCTGAAACTTCACGGAGAATATTTTTGGAATTAATAAAAAATACTGGCGAAAGAATCAAGACCAGGGGGCCCACACCCTGTCCACGAGGGTGGGGCGCGCCTGCCCCCTTGGGCGCGCCCCCTTGTCTCGTGGGACCCCTGAGGCTCCACCGACCTCAACTCCAACTCCATATATTCACGTTCGGGGAGAAAAAAATCAGAGAGAAGGATTCATTGCGTTTTACGATACGGAGCCGCCGCCAAGCCCTAATCTCTCTCGGGAGGGCTGATCTGGAGTCCTTTCAGGGCTCCGGAGAGGGGAATCTGTCGCCGTCGTCATCATCAACCATCCTCCATTACCAATTTCATGATGCTCACCACCGTGCGTGAGTAATTCCATTGTAGGCTTGCTGGACGGTGATGGGTTGGATGAGATTTACCATGTAATCGAGTTAGTTTTGTTAGGGTTTGATCCCTAGTATCCATTATGTTCTAAGATTGATGTTGATATGACTTTGCTATGCTTAATGCTTTTCACTAGGGCCCGAGTGCCATGATTTCAGATCTGAACCTATTATGTTTTCATGAATATATGTGAGTTCTTGATCCTATCTTGCAAGTCAATAGTCACCTACTATGTGTTATGATCAGGCAACCCCGAAGTGACAATAATCGGGACCACTCCCGGTGATGACCATAGTTTGAGGAGTTCATTATTCACTAAGTGTTAATGCTTTGGTCTGGTACTCTATTAAAAGTAGACCTTAATATCCCTTAGTTTCCAATAGGACCCTGCTGCCACGGGAGGGTAGGACAAAAGATGTCATGCAAGTTCTTTTCCATAAGCACGTATGACTATATTCGGAATACATGCCTACATTACATTGATGAATTGGAGCTAGTTCTGTGTCACCCTATGTTATAACTGTTGCATGAGGAATCACATCCGACATAATTATCCATCACTGATCCAATGCCGACGAGCTTTTCACATATTGATCTTTGCTTAGTTACTTTACCATTGCCACTGTTACAATTACTACAAAACTGCTACTGTTACTTTTGCCACTGTTACCGTTACTTCCATATTACCTTGCTACTAAATACTTTGCTGCAGATATTAAGTTTTCCAGGTGTGGTTGAATTGAAAACTCAACTGTTAATACTTGAGTATTATTTGGCTCCCCTTGTGTCGAATCAATAAATTTGGGTTGAATACTCTACCCTCGAAAACTGTTGCGATCCCCTATACTTGGGGGTTATCAAATCTCGGTTTTTAAATCCCCGTAAATTCTAAACCCACCAGAAAGTCATGAAAGTAGGCATAGTGTCACGTCATGGCACATATATGTCGTGTTAAAACATTGTCCAATTTGGCCAAGCTTTATTACAAACCTCTTACAAACCGAAGCTTCTCTCAAAGAAGCCTCGTGGTTCCGATAGGGAAACGTGTTCCCCTTGTTGTCGAAACATAATCACTGCCTCTTTTCGCCTTGTACTTTCTTCTACGGGCAACATTGAACGACAGGATATCTGTGCTGAAATTTAAACTTATTCAGGGTTCGTTTGGCCTTTTTATACACTAATTGAGTTTCCTAAGCATTTAATGTCCATAATTCAAATCTGAACTTCAAATACATGCTCCAGTTCACCAAAATGGCTAGAAAAATTATACATGTGTCCTTGGGTGCATGTTTAGGTCCCATGCCAGGAATGGGAACGAATTACAACCGTACCGGCGTCCTGGCTCATCCTCAAACATTTAGAGTCTCGGTTTTTAAATCCCCATAAATCCTAAACTCACAAGAAAGTCATGAAAGTTGGCATGGTGCCACGTCATGGTGCATATATGTTGTGTTAAAAACATTGTCCAATTTGGGCTAAGCTTTATTACAAACCTCTTACAAACCGGAGCTTCTCTCAAAGAAGCCTCGTGGTTCTGATAGGGAAACGTGTCCCCCTTGTGGCAAAACGTCATCACTGCCTCTTTTCGCCTTGCATTTTCTTCTACGAGCAACATGGAATGACAGGATATCCATGCTGAAATTTAAACTTATCCAGGGTTCGTTTGGCCCTTTTATACACTAATTGAGTTTCATAGGCATTTAATGTCCATAATTCAAACCTGAACCTCAAATACATGCTCCATTTCACCAAAATGGCTAGAAATTATGCATGCATGTGTCCTTGGGTGCATGTTTAGGAGTGGTCGATGCAGAACGGACGGTTGGCTTTATCTCTGAATGTGTGTCCCACATCGCTTCGTACCTGAAGATCTTCTCCTTCTTCCCTGGAGTGGCCGATGCCAATTGCAATAGGATTGGTGTGCGATATGAAGTGGCCGCCTTGAGGTGCTGGACTCCGGCATTGGGGAATTGATCACACCAGCTAACTGAGCCAAGAGCCCTGTCCAGGTGCACGCGTGTGTACATACCACCTGTAACTTTTTTCTCATATGTCCACCTATTTCCCTTGAAGCCAAGATCAATCAACTCGCACACATCATCTGCATCTCTAAAGCCTTGAATTTGTGACTGACTTCAAGTACCAATTCCATCATGTTCATCATGCCTCAAGACCTCATTAAAATCACCAATACATAACCAAGGGATATCATGGAGGGTTGACAAATTTTTCATTGTGTCCCAAGTGTGACAGCGCATGTGTGTCTGCGCCTCCCCATAGAAACATGAGAGTCCCCAAGCCCCCCCCCCAAGATCACTCACCCTAATATCTATATATCTATATGATAATTCGAGTAGCCCAAGTTCTCAACTTTTATTTCATTGTTCCAAAAGATAGCCAAACCTCCACTCCTACCAGAGGAGTCAACAACAAAAGAATTATCAAAACCTAGAGTACTTGCTAGACTTTCTGCCCTATTTCTACTGATATGAGTTTCAACAATACAAAGTACTCTAGGCAAAAACTTTGTCAATCTGCCGGGGCGTTGCCAATCCCTCGATAATTCCAGCACAAGATATTTATTGTGTCTGGCGGTCCTCTGCCGGGTAGGTCGCCGATCTTGCATCATTGGTTTTGAGGCCGCTAGGGACCTTCTTCACGCCGTCATTGCCATTCTTCTTGGGTCCCATCACTGTCCTGGACCTCTTCGGGTCCTGCTTGGGTGGAGGGCTAGGAGGGACTATCGTCCCACCCTTGTTCTTGTCAAATGGCACCAACTCAAGGCCTGTTACGATCGTCAGGTTTGAGTGTCCCACTATTTCATCGAAGAACGCTTGCGACTGGAGTCAGTAACATCCATCTCAGTGTCCTCTTCCTCATGAGAGTCAACCTCATCCGCATCCCTGCTCCCCAACCTCTGCTGGTTCTTGGACTTCTGTGTGTAGTATGTCTCCTTGTTGCCCAAGCTGTAGCTGCAGGTGCTCTCAGATTCTTGAAAACCAGTGCTGAGGGGGGGGGTGCACCCCATCGCCATGTTCCTTGAACTCATGCCCCATCATACCATACCTGACACCAGTCTAGAAGACACTCGTATTTCACCGCAAAGATCTCACGCTCTCCCGCTCGGACTATGGACGTCGCTTTCTTCAGCGGTTTGCGCACATCGGCGCACTCTGACCCTATAAAAATTTCCTTCAAAATCAAATGATGAGGGCTAGGACTCCACAAACTCACCAAGCCTTGAAACCAGTGTCTTAACCTTCCCATGGCAAGCAATGGGGAGATCAGTTATGCGTTCCCAGATATCAAAAGTGAAAAGCTTGATGGACATTGGCTTGGTGCAGCCGTCGTATATGGCGATGATCACCGGATTGCCCCTAAAGTGCCACAGACCCCCCTGGGAAACTTTCTCCCAATCTCACAAATAGTCAAACTGCATGATGAAAAGGTTCTCCTCAATGTCTTGATCTTGACTTTTCTTGCTAGATCCCACGCTGCCCTCATCTGGCGAAAGAACCAGTAATTACTGAAATCCTTGTCCATGTGTACTCGCACCAGGATCATCCACCTGAGATTCTCATCTGGCCGGGCATCATCCTCCTCAAAAACCAAATCATCAAGATCATCCTCCTTCAGATCAAGTTCCTTCATGAGATCCTCAATCTTCCCCTTCCCCTTTTTACCCGCTGCAAAAGATCAGCCATGAGCTGCCATCTTTGCGGTAGAATAGATTGATCTACCAGTCCCCAAGAGAAGGGGGTGGCTGACCGAAGAAACCCTAAACCCCTCCAAAATCTAGACCCTAGCCAAGGCCGGTAAACAGTGCCAGACTGCCACTGGATCAGCCCGAGTAGGAAGACCGGATCGAGTGGTGAGAAGGTTGATTTTTCTCAACGACACCGGCGACGACAAGAGGAACATAAACCCTAACGATAGCGGAGCACTATATGGTCGTTTTGCCGGTCCTAGCTATCGGCGTTCTAGGAACGGGGGTCCCCAGACTTGCCTGCCTGCGGCCTGCAGCGTGGCTCAACCAGTGGCCCATTGCGGCCCATCTTCGTCGACCAACACTCAAGACCCTCGTGAGGGGCCAAGCCTCGCAGGGCGGACGACACAAGGCCTCCTTAGGAGTGGCCTCACCAGGCAGTCTCACGAGGAGGCAGAGAGATCAAGGAAAGGGGTACCTCGCGAGGTCCTCATGACGCAAGCCATGACGATCAAGGCCCGGCGGGCGCCAGCCCTCACAGTGTCCTCATTTCCCCTTTGGTGCTAAGGGGGCAAGCGCAGGCGCGGAGTACCGAGGCATCAGGCAAAGGTTTCCATATCGGTGCAACAAGACCAAGACCAGCAGGACGGCAGGACGGAGGTCACCAAGGAGCCCAAGGCGGCGTCACCACCAGCGCCTTTGGAAGACGAAGACCACCTTTAGTCAGGATAGCTTGTACTAGCTATCCCCTTTCAAAATGGCCGTTGTTGGATCCCTTCTCGCTCAATATTTGGGAAGAGGACCAGGGCCTCTATAAATAGGGCTAGCCACCACAATAGAAGGGACGGATCAATCCCTCCCCAAGAGAACCACCAAGCCCAACAACACCTCTCCTCGCGAGGCTATTCTTCCCTTGTACTGTCCATCATCAGCCCAAGAGGCAATCCACCACATCACACATAGAAGTAGGGTATTACACAACAACGGTGGCCCGAACCTGTATAAATCTTGTGTCTCTTGTATTGTTCATCGAGCTAGCTTAGAGATCGCAGCGAGGCTGAGGGCGTGTGTCGGTAGGGAGAGATCTTCGTGCGCACCCCAGTGTTCGAACCTTAAGGGTTTTGCCGGAAGCCGATATCCGACATTTGGCGCGCCATGTAGGGGTGCGACGGAGCTCTTCCTTCCGTCGACCGCTCTCCACCGACACCGCACTTCGCCCTCATGGTGAACATCGCACTTCCAGCTCCGGCGGTCGGTGCCAGCGCTGGGGCCAGGGGGCTCCGAGCCTTGGCCCCCGCCTTATGACAGGTGCAGCGGCCGCACAAGTTCAAGCCAGAGATGCGAATACGTCTCCAACATATCTATAATTTTTTATTGTTCCATTCTATTATATTATCTGTTTTGGATGTTTATGGGCTTTACTTTACACTTTTATATCATTTTTGGGGCTAACCTACTAACTGGAGGCCCAGCCCGAATTGCTGTTTTTTTTGCCTATTTCAGTGTTTCAAAGAAAAGGAATATCAAACGGAGTCCAAACGGAATGAAACTATCGGGAGCGATCTTTTTGGAACAAACGCAATCCAGGGGACTTGGAGTGGACGTCAAGCAACAAACAAGGCAGCCACGAGGATACTCGCCACGCCCCGTGGGGGTGGGCGCGCCCCCCACCCTCGTGGGCCCCTCGAGCGTCAACCGACCTACTTCTTCCTCCTATATATATCCACGTACCCCGAAAACATCCAAGAGCAACACGAAAAACTATTTCCACTACCGCAACCTTCTGTATCCGCGAGATCCCATCTTGGAGCCATTCGCCGGTGCTCCGCCAGAGGGGGAATCGACCATGGAGGGCCTCTTCATCATCTCCAAGGCCTCTCCGATGAGTTGAGAGTAGTTTACCACAAACCTTCGGGTCCATAGTTATTAGCTAGATGACTTCTTCTCTCTCTTTGAATCTCAATACAAAGTTCTCCTCGATCTTCTTGGAGATCTATTCGATGTAACTCTTTTTGCGGTGTGTTTGTCGAGATCCGATGAATTGTGGGTTTATGATCAAGTTTATCTATGAGAAATAATTAAATCTTCTCTTAATTCTTTTATGTATGATTGGTTATCTTTGCAAGTCTCTTAGAATTATCAGTTTGGTTTGGCCTACTAGATTGATCTTTCTTGCAATAGGAGAAGTGCTTAGCTTTGGGTTCAATCTTGCGGTGTCCTTTCCCAGTGACAGCAGGGGCAGCAAGGCACGTATCGCATTATCACACCCACGATGCGGCTATATCTCCCACGTGTCGAAGCACGACTTAGAGGCATAACCACATGGTGGTTTTGTCGCAAGAAGGGTCATCTTCACACAATCCCGTGTAATGAAAAAGAAAGGGATAAAGAGTTGGCTTACAATCGCCACTTCACGCAATGAACATATAATTCATACATCATTCAGAGCACACACATAGTCCGACTACGGACGAAGCCAAAAGAAAAGAAGATAGCCCAACTACTAGATCCCCGGTCGTCCCAACTGGGCTCCACTACTGATCATCCGGAAAAAGAAACATAGCAACAACCCAAATCTTCGTTGAGCTCCCATCTGAGCTCGGTTGCATCACCTGCACTGGTATCATCGGTACCGGCAACTGTTGTGGTAGTATCTGGTGAGTCATGAGGACTCAGCAATCTCAAAACCCGCAAGATCAAGACTATTTAAGCTTATGGGTAGGAAGTGGTAATGAGGTGGAGTTGTAGCAAGCACTAAGCAATATGGTGGCTAACATATGCAAATAAGAGCGAGAAGAGAAGCAACGGAACGGTCGAGAAGCTAGAAGTGATCAAGAAGTGATCCTGAAACTGCTTATGCACAATCATAACACCAAGACCGTGTTCACTTCCCAGACTCCGCCGAAAAGAGACCATCATGGCTACACACACGGTTGATGCGTTTTAATTAAGTCAAGTGTCAAGTTCTCTACAACTGGATATTAACAAATTCCCATCTGCCACATAACCGCGGGCACGGCTTTTGAAAGATAATACCCTGCAGGGGTGTCCCAACTTAGCCCATCACAAGCTCTCACGGTCAACGAAGGATATTCCTTCTCCCAGGAAGACCCGATCAGTCTCGGAATCCCGGTTTACAAGACATTTCAACAATGGTAAAACAAGACCAGCAAGACCGCCCAGATGTGCCGACAAATCCCGATAGGAGCTGCACATATCTCGTTCTCAGGGCACACCAAATAAGCTAAGCGTACGAGTACCAATATAACCCAAGTTGCCAAGGGACGGTCCCGCACGGTGCTCTAGTTTGGACCAACACTCAGAGGAGCACTGGCCCCGGGGGGGGGGATAAATAAAGATGACCATTGAGTCTGCAGAACCCAAGGGAAAAGGCTTAGGTGGCAAACGTTAAAACCAAGGTTGGGCCTTGCTGGAGGAGTTTTATTCAGAGCGAACTGTCAAGGGGGTCCCATAAATCACCCAACCGCGTAAGGAACGCAAAATCAAGGAACATAACACCGGTATGACGGAAACTAGGGCGGCAAGAGTGGAACAAAACACCAGGCATAAGTTCGAGCCTTCCACCCTTTACCAAGTATATAGATGCATTATTTAACATAAGAGATATTGTGATATCCCAACATAACCATGTTCCAAGATGGAGCAATCTTCAACTTCACCTGCAACTAGCAATGCTATAAGAGGGGCTGAGCAAAAGCGGCAACATAGCCAAACAACGGTTTGCTAGGACGGGTGAAAAGGTTAGAGGCTGACATGGCAATATGGGAGGCATGGTAAAGAAGTGATAGGTAGCACAACATAGCAATAGAACGAAGCAACTAGCAAGCAAAGATAGAAGTGATATCGAGGGTAATGGTCATCTTGCCTGAAATCCCGCAAAGAAGAAGAACGAGTCCATGAAGAAGACAAGCGGATGTAGTCGAACGAATCTTCACAACTCCAGAACGAAACCGAAGCTAACAAGAGAAGCAAACCGGAAAGAAGAAAACATCATGGTAAACACACAAGCATAAACATGGCATGATGCACAAACAAGTATGATGCATGTCCGGTTTAATGAGGCATGGCATGGCAAAGTGCAACAAACAATACTACAAGTTAAGTGGAGCTCAAGATGCAACGAGTTGCATATTAACGAAACACCACATTCGAGTTATTTAGTTCGCTCTCGTTTATGCTACCCAACAATATTAAAGGTTGTAACATGGCAAGAGGTGAAACATAGGTAAACTAACTATTTAGACAAGTTTAAATGAGGCTGGAAACATCAACCAACAACTCCAACAAATCCTCATATGCAATTTATGAATTTGCTACTGTTCTGCCATATACACAATTTTAGAGTTTTTAAACATGCAAAGTGATGCCACCATGTTAATTTATGCATTTTTTCACCCCATTTACATATAAAGTTTATTAAAATTGGAGCTACAATTATATAGTTATGAAATAAATCATTTTAACATGGCATTTATGCAAAATGAAACAAACAGCAAGTTTAAACATATTTAACATGGATGGAAGTGGAAAATTATTAATCTACACAAAATTCTAAGCATTTTACATGTTTGAAACATTTTAATCCGATGCACCATTTGTGAGTTATTAAATGCATGAACTAGAGGGACTTTTCTGTAAAACTGTTTTCTCAGCATTAATAGGCAAAATCGCAGATAGAGAAAAAAAACAACACTGGGCGAAAACTGACTGTCCCAATAGCACAGGAGAGGGCTGGGCGCTGCTCACCATGGGCCATGGCCCAGTTCAACGGAGAGGCAAGGCAGGCCGGCTGGCTGGGTTGGAGACCGGGACGAGGCCAGCTGAGACGGGGTTATTCACGGGCGAGCGAGGCAGAGGAGGCGCATGTCCCTGTCGCCAAAAGTAGAGGACGTACGGTGCAGGGGATCTGGCACTGGAGGCGGGGGTGGTTTGGTGGCGCCGGCGTGGATCCGGGTCGAGGGGGCTGCAGCGGCTTCCGGGCGAGGGAACACAAGGGCGACGGTCATGGCAGCTCAGTTCCCTGTTGAGACACAGAGAGAGCATTGTGAGAGAGAAGAGAGAAATAGGAGAGGAAACGAGGGAAAGGAAGAGAGGGACACGGAGGACGTAGGGGCGTGGTGCAGTTCCTGGCGGACAACTCACCGACGGCGCCGAACGGCGATGGCGAAGAAAAAGCTTCGGGAGGAGCTCCTCTCCTCCTGAATCGGGACGGGGCACGGGGTTACGGGAGGTTGGACGAGCTCAGTCCTCGAGAAGAGGAGGTTCTCGGGTGGCTTGGCGGTGCAAGGGGACGAGGCAGGGGACCTGCATCTGTTGCTGCGGTGGCGCTCGGGAAGCAGAGAAAGCGATTGCCTCGGGCACAGCTGGAGGACGAAGATGCAGGAGACCCGCACGGGGAGGCGGCTGCTGCATGGAGGCTCAGCGAGGGGTGGATTGGGTGCTCGGGGTCGAAGAGAAGGAGCTCGGGCTCCTGTTGGTGGGTGGAGGAAAACGAGGAGAAGGGGATCTCGAGGTGGATCGAGACCGGGTGGCGGCGGCGGGATTGGATTGATGGGACGAGCCTCCTGAAGATTAGGGTTGGTCTACTTAATATAGCGAGTGGATTTTTGGGTAGGGGCTATCTCGTCCCTCCGACCACAATCGGACGGTCGAGAAATAAATAGGTAGGGGGTCTAAATAAGAAAATGTGGATGTTTTATAGATGTTTGGGGATGATCCGGACTCATCGGTCACGACAGCCCGATTCAGGTTCGAAGTAGTTTTCGCACGCGCGGGAGGGATCGATGCGCTGCGCAAAAAGGGGTTAGGCGGTCACGGTCAGGAGGGAAGCGAAACCTCAATTGGTCTGAAACGGTCAACGAAGGCAAAGCGGTCCGAGGGAAGGTGATGAAGGCAAAGGGAGAAACGGCAACGATGAACCAATGCAAGTTTTAAGAAAACATGCAGATGCAATGCGCATGATGTTATGAGATGAGATGCATGACCGAACAAAATACAAAACAAAAGACAAAACCCCAACCACGAAGGAAATATCAAATCACATAGCCGGAAATGGCAAGAGTTTGAGTTACAATTATGGAAAGTTGTATCTGGGGCGTTACAATACTCCACCACTACAAGAGGATCTCGTCCCGAGATCTAGGATGGCACCGGAGAGAAGCGGAAAAGGAACAGGAGAGGTAAAACTAAGTTGCTTCTTTGACGAATGAGTGAACCACGAAACTTAAGAGGTTGAGCAAAATGAAAGAAAGAAAACAACGAAGATGAACAAAGTTGAAAACACTCCGTTAGAAAAGAGGAACAAGGGATACAACGAGAACCAAGAGGTTTAGTGATAAGATAGATATTGAAACCACTCCGGTTAAAACTAGATAGAGAAGGAATAAGATTGATATAATTTGGGCAGCACTCCGACTGAAAGAAGAAGGAAAACTTGATAAGATGAAAAGAACTTGAAGAGATGACACAACACTCCGGTTAAATGGATAAGCAAGAAAATAACATGAACTTGACAAAACGACGTGATGGGTGAAGAGCACAACATCACAATGCCTCCGGAAGAAAGAATAGAAGATAGATCATTGGAATAACAGAATGGAGAAGAAAATGCCAACTTCTGCCACAAATGAGCTTGGAAAGCACCCTTCCAAGAAGGTTATAACAGGGTTGTTGGAAAACCAACAACGAAACAAATAAGCTTGTAGTGGGCTTATGGAAAGCTTCTCAAAATTGAGGCAAAATTCTGCCACTACGGAAACAAATAATATAATTTATAATACCAACAAGATGAAAAATTTCTTCCACCAAGATGATAGAGAGATAACTTGGACCATTGATAATCACCACAATAACAACATTCCTTAGGGAAGGCTTTAGGTGAAATATGACACAAGATAACTCCAACAAAGAGATTGATGGGTTTAATTATCTCATTCCTGACACTTGTGAATCATGAAGCATGAAGGAAATTGTCAAGAATGATATAACACCACCACAAAAGATAATATAGAAGGAATTGCACTTCGGAATGCGAGAAGAAGAATGCTTGAGCTCCTCAAAACAAAACATGTGTTGAGCACCATGTTTATTTTAGAGTGTAGCTTGGCGGGTCATAACTTCGAGAGAAATCTTGAAGACCAATTGAAGAATGAAAGGAATCCTTGACGAACCACCATGTAGAGCCTCCATGAAGAACTCCGGAAATAAAAGGATGATAAAAAGAAATAGAAGTTGAAAACACAAGGTGAAGCCTTGCAATGAATTAGATGGAGCTTCGCGACGAGATAACCGAGAAAACTTGGAACTCCGGAAAAAAAGATGAACAACCTGGAACCGAGAATTACTTCATCATGAACAATCTTCGAAAGAAAAGAATTGAATCACCTCGAGGAAATAAGAATAAGATTTATTGTATGCTTATCCTTCATCAAATTAAATTGATGACAAGCAATGGATTTGGCATACTACTTATTCCCGTTGAAAGGATTAAGAGAGATATAGCGTAAACTTGAGAAGGTATTGATGGAACCACCGGTGGGATTTGGAAACAACGAATGAATTGATATGATAACGAAGGAAGTGAAACCTTGAACGAACCACCATAAGAATTGAGAATGAACGTAGCAAAGGCACAATTCACCGGGAAGAATTGGAAAACGAATGAAGATACTTGAGGGGATTTAGATACAAGAGAACAAAGAGATCACAAACTAATTAGAGGATATTTGAACGATGCATCGGAAGAATTCAAGAATGAGAGCTGAAAGCTGAGAATGAGTAATATTCAAAACTGATGGCCTTCGGATGGTCGAGAAAGGAAGCAACTCCTGAAATGCGTCGGATGGTTGAAAAGAATTCTCACAATTGAAAACAATTATGAGAGGATGGCATCAAGCTTGAACTACGGATCTTTAAGAGAACGGAGCAAGATTTAAGAGAAAATCTTCTTCAGTCTTCAAATGCAGAGAAAGGCGATGAGAAACACCACCGCGAATTGTTGAGGCACTCCAGAATGAAAATTAGAAAGGTTGAACCAATGATGAAAGAATTTGAAAGATCTTGGAGAAAGACATTTGACTAAAGATAATTCATTCTGACATCAAACTTTGAAATGAATTAGGGAATAGCTCTGGGAAAATTAGGAGAGTCAAGTAAGATCCTTGGAAAAGACCTGTGGGTTAGGGCCCACTCAAAAGAACCACCGATGAACGATTGCTTGAAATAGAGATTGCACCGGTAGAATTAAATAGCTTGAATGAGATAATAATCTCCAAATAGCTTGAACGGATCTTGAATGAAAAGACGAGCCTTTGGATATATCTTCAGCACTCCAGAACAAATCAATAGCGAGAAGTGAGTGATTGATAGGTGCACCGGTATGAGAAAGCATTTGACACGAGGAAAAGAATATGATCAACACTGAAAGCTTGAGTTAAATCCACCGGAAAAGAATACAAGAATGAAGAATGATGAACTTGAAGCTCCATTAGTATCTTCCTGAGAATCACCGGATAAGAGCATTGACGGAAGAGAATGGAGAAACTTCCCATCAATAAAAGGATACTTGATTAAGAAATCTGAGTCCTTGAAGAAAAAAGGGTGGGAGGGCGGGAAACAAAGGCAACTTGGGACGGATGGAAGAAACACCGTTGAGAAAAATGAGGGGTGATCTTGGGAATGTTGAAAATGATCGGATCCACTTGAAGAGAAGCACGCCGGTTGGAAAAGAATTAACATGACAACCTCGATGATCAAGAAGGATAAGTATTCACATGGAAATATGGGAACACCATTTAGGTAAGGTATGGATTCAACATTTGACTTCGAAGCAACTCGAATACCACAAATAAAACAAAACAAAGGATTTGGCTTGCAGAATAAGCCGGAAACAAACATATGATAGAGATTTCGTCCGAAGTTTTTGTGTTGGGTCCCACACGGGCTCGATCATACAGCACCATCATGTACAAGGCAGTGCACATGACATACGAAGCGTCCCCGAACTAGCATAGCCAAGGGTTCTTTAAGACACAATGAGACCACTGTAAAAACGACCGTGGATAGGCGGACCACTAGACGTCGAACCCCAATCTCATATCATGCATCTGTCAGAAAAAAAACTAGAGCTACTTGAATTACCACCTATAAAACTCCCGAAACTTTCTAGTTATGCAATCTGGTGTTGGGGATACAGGGGAAGCAATATATATCTCACCCAAAACTAACAATTCCTACATCCAGCTGTATCCATCCGTCAACACATAACCAAGAAAACTCCGGAAATCGTGTACCTCAACCTTCGAAAAGCATCCGTTATACGAGCTATGGCAATACTCCCGAACTCCCCAATACTGGGTGGCGTCGAGGTTATCTCACCAACAACTGCATAAAAGAGATTTTCGATGTCGGCAAAACTCAGGTATTCCAGAACTGCAACGATAAAATTATGACGACAACACCTCGGAGCTCAACTCCCCGGGACACTGCCACAACCCCTAAATGTCAGGAGGCACCAAGAACAATGTTCCCGTCATAAGAATATCGGAACGATCCCAAGATACCCGCGTGATCCTAAAAAAATAGTGAAATTTGAGGCGAGGAAAGTCAAAGCATCTATGTCAGTAGGCCTCTCCAGAGCGACGAAGGGACCGAGGAGTAAAACAAATCCTACTCTCCGATATATATAATCCTAAGACTCAAAACATTTTTGTTCTAGACTCAACAACATCAGCGATTCGATCAAGCAGGGGGCTCCTAAGTCGGGGATGGCTCTGATTACCAACTTATCACACCCACGATGCGGCTATATCTCCCACATGTCGAAGCACGACTTAGAGGCATAACCGCATGGTGGTTTTGTCGCAAGAAGGGTCATCTTCACACAATCCCGTATAACGAACAAGAAAGGGATAAATAGTTGGCTTACAATCGCCACTTCACGCAATGAACATATAATTCATACATCATTCATAGCACACACATGGTCCGACTACGGACGAAGCCAAACGAAAAGAAGATAACCCAACTGCTAGATCCTCGATTGTCCCAACTGGGCTCGACTACTGATCATCCGGAAAAAGAAACATAGCAACAACCTAGATCTTTGTTGAGCTCCCATCTGAGCTCGGTTGCATCACCTGCACTGGTATCATCGGTACCTGCAACTGTTGTGGTAGTATCTGGTGAGTCACGAGGACTCAGCAATCTCAAAACCCGCGAGATCAAGACTAT
The DNA here is from genome assembly GCF_018294505.1 of Triticum aestivum. NCBI lineage: Eukaryota > Viridiplantae > Streptophyta > Magnoliopsida > Poales > Poaceae > Triticum > Triticum aestivum. The sequence goes on along the minus strand of NC_057795.1, from coordinate 126,923,159 downwards.
TTAGGCTTATGGGTAGGAAGTGGTAATGAGGTGGAGTTGCAGCAAGCACTAAGCAATATGGTGGCTAACATACGAAAATAAGAGCGAGAAGAGAAGTAACGGAACGGTCGAGAAGCTAGAAGTGATAAAGAAGTGATCCTGAAACCGCTCATGCACAATCATAACACCAAGACCGTGTTCACTTCCCGGACTCCGCCGAAAAGAGACCATCACGGCTACACACACGGTTGATGCGTTTTAGTTAAGTCAAGTGTCAAGTTCTCTACAACCGGATATTAACAAATTCCCATCTGCCACATAACCGTGGGCACGGCTTTCAAAAGATAATACCCTGTAGGGGTGTCCCAACTTAGCCCATCACAAGCTCTCACGGTCAACGAAGGATATTCCTTCTCCCAGGAAGACTCGATCAGTCTCGGAATCCCGGTTTACAAGACATTTCGACAATGATAAAACAAGACCAGCAAGACCGCCGGATGTGCCGACAAATCCCGATAGGAGCTGCACATATCTCGTTCTCAGGGCACACCGGATAACCTAAGCGTACGAGTACCAACATAACCCAAGTTGCCAAGGGACGGTCCCGCATGGTGCTCTAGTTTGGACCAACACTCAGAGGAGCACTGGCCCGGGGGGGGGATAAAATAAAGATGACCCTTGAGTCAACAGAACCCAAGGGAAAAGGCCTAGGTGGCAAATGTTAAAACCAAGGTTGGGCCTTGCTGGAGGAGTTTTATTCAAAGTGAACTGTCAAGGGGGTCCCATAAATCACCCAACCGCATAAGGAACGCAAAATCAAGGAACATAACACCGGTATGACGGAAACTAGGGCGGCAAGAGTGGAACAAAACACCAGGCATAAGGCCGAGCCTTCCACCCTTTACCAAGTATATAGATGCATTAATTAACATAAGAGATATTGTGATATCCCAACATAACCATGTTCCAACATGGAGCAATCTTCAACTTCACCTGCAACTAGCAACGCTATAAGAGGGGCTGAGCAAAAGCGGTAACATAGCCAAACAATGGTTTGCTAGGAAGGGTGAAAAGGTTAGAGGCTGACATGGCAATATGGGAGGCATGGTAAACAAGTGATAGGTAGCGCAACATAGCAATAGAACGAAGCAACTAGCAAGCAAAGATAGAAGTGATATCGAGGGTAATGGTCATCTTGCCTGAAATCCCGCAAAAAAGAAGAACGAGTCCATGAAGAAGACAAACGGATGTAGTCGAACGAATCCTCACAACTCCAGAACGAAACCGAAGCTAACAAGAGAAGCAAACCGGAAAGAAGAAAACATCATGGTAAACACTCAAGCATAAACATGGCATGATGCACAAACAAGTATGATGCATGTCCGGTTAAATGAGGCATGGCATGGCAAAGTGCAACAAACAATACTACAAGTTAAGTGGAGCTCAATATGCAACGAGTTGCATATTGGCGAAACACCACATTCAAGTTATTTAGTTCGCTCTCGTTTATGCTACCCAACAACATTAAAGGTTGTAACATGGCAAGAGGTGAAACATAAGTAAACTAACTATTTAGACAAGTTTAAATGAGGCCGGAAACATCAACCAACAATTCCGAAAAATCCTCATATGCAATTTATAAATTTGCTACTGTTCTGCCACATACACAATTTTAGAGTTGTTAAACATGCAAAGTGATGCCACCATGTTAATTTATGCATATTTTCACCCCATTTACATATAAAGTTTATTAAAATTGGAGCTACGATTATATAGTTATGAAATAAATCATTTTAACATGGCATTTATGCAAAATTAAACAAACAGCAAGTTTAAACATATTTAACATGGATGAAAGTGGCAAATTATTAATCTACACAAAATTCTAAGCATTTTACATGTTTGAAACATTTTAATCCGATGCACCATTTGTGAGTTATTAAATGCATGAACTAGAGGGACTTTTCTGTAAAACTGTTTTCTCAGCAGTAATAGGCAAAATAGCAGACAGAGAAAAAAACAAATGGATTTTTGGGTAGGGGCTATCTCGTCCCTTCAATCACAATCGGACGGTCAAGAAACAAATAGGTAGGGGGTCTAAATAAGAAAAAGGGGATGTTTTATAGATGTTTGGGGATGATCCGGACTCATCGGTCACGACAGCCCGATTTGGGTTCGGAGCAGTTTTCGGACGCGCGGGAGGGGTCGATGCGCTGCGCAAAGAGGGGTTAGGCGGTCACGGTCGGGAGGGAAGCGAAACCTCGATTGGTCTGAAACGGTCAACGAAGGCAAAGCGGTCGGAGGGAAGGTGATGAAGGCAAAGGGAGAAACGGCAACGACGAACTAATGCAAGTTTTAAGAAAACATGCAGATGCAATGCGCATGATGCTATGAGATGACATGCATGACCGAACAAAATACAAAACAAAAGACAAAACCCCAACCACGAAGGAAATATCAAATCACATAGCCGGAAATGGCAAGAGTTTGAGTTACAATTATGGAAAGTTGTATCCGGGGCCTTACATGTATTGTTGCCATCGAGGATAAAAAGATGTGGGTTATATCAATTGCATGAGTTTATCCCTCTACATCATGTCATCTTTCTTAATGCGTTACTCTGTTCTTATGAACTTAATACTCTAGATGCAAACAGGAGTTGGTCGATATGTGGAGTAATAGTAGTAGATGCAGAATCATTTCGATCTACTTGTCACAGACGTGATGCCTATATACATGATCATGCCTAGATAATCTCATAACTATGCGCTTTTCTCTCAATTGCTCGACAGTAATTTGTTCACCCACCGTAATACTTATGCTATCTTGAGAGAATCCACTAGTGAAACCTATGGTCCCCGGGTCTATCTTTTATCATATAAGTTTTTCATCTACTTTTATTTGCATCTTTTTTACTTTCCAATCTATATCATAAAAATACCAAAAGTATATATCTTATCTTATTATCTCTATCAGATCTCACTTTTGCAAGTTACCGTGAAGGGATTGACAACCCCTTTTATCGCGTTGGTTGCGAGGTTCTTGTTTGTTTGTGTAGGTCTACGGGACTTTTGAGGGGCCTCCTACTGGATTGATACCTTTGTTCTCAAAAACTGAGGGAAATACTTATGCTACTTTGCTGCATCACCCTTAACTCTTCAAGGGAAAAACCAACGCATGCTCAAGAGGTAGCAAGAAGGATTTCTGGCGCCGTTGCCGGGGAGGTCTTCGCTCAAGTCAAGACATACAAGTACCTATCACAAACTTATCTCCCACGCATTACATTATTTGCCATTTGCCTTTCGTTTACCTCTCCCCCACTTTACCCTTGCCGTTTTATTCGCCCTCGCTTTCCCAATCCTCTCTTTCGCTTGCCTTTTTGTGTGCTTGTGTGTTAGATCGTTTATTTTGTCATTATGGCTAGTCATCCTATTATTGTTAATGCTCCCGATCATGAAGTTCTCAATTTTAAACAAAGGGAGGGAGAAAATTTAAAAGATGCTTGGCATAGAATTTGCAATGCTCAAAATAGATCTACTAGGAAGCAATCTACTTCCGTTCTTCTTCGCAACTTTTATGTCGGCATTACTCCTTGGTATAGATGTATTCTTGATGCCATTACCGGAGGTAATTTCTTGGGTAGCCACACTTTTGATGCTTATAATGCTATGTTCGATTTGTTTGGTCTACCACCTCTCTTGGTTAATGGAACTATCTTAACTCTAGAACATGTGATGCAAAGGCTTGAAATTATTGAAAATAAAGTCGTCACTGTTTAGTTAATTGAAAATTTGGATAAAAAGGTCCACAATCAAATCACCCAATTTGGATCTAAGGTTGGAGCTACTCTAAAAAGTTTTAAGGATAAAGAACCTATAGTTAACGAAAGAATAGATCAAAATTCTTCAAGAATAGGTAAACTTGAGGATATCATTACCAACTTAGGGGCTGCCTTTTCATCCATGAAAGATACTCCCACTCTGCCTACTAAAATTGCCAAATTAATGTATGTTCCTAAAAATGAGGGTGAATCTTCTAGTAAGGAAAATGCGGATCTCAAATCAATAAGTGTTCACCCCAATTGTCTCTCTATCATAAAGGAACCTTTTGCTTCAAATGAATTTCTTGATTTTTTTCCTAGGAGTTTAATCATTACTAAAAATAAAGAAACTCCTGAAAATTATAAGTGCTCTATTGAAGAATTGAATGCCAAAGATGGCACTACTTAGATCTATCCTTGCTTTTATGCCTAGCTAGGGGTGTTAAACGATAGCGCTTGTTGGGAGGCAACCCAATTTTATTTTTGTTTCTTACTTTTTGCTTCTGTTTAGTAATAAATATTTCATCTAGCTTCTGTTTAGATGTGTTTTCATGTTTTAATTAGTGTTTTTGCCAAGTAGAATCTATAGGATAACCTATGGTGATAGTTAATTTGATTCTGCTGAAAAACAGAAACTTATGCACGCACGAGAATAATTTTAGTAAATCACAGAAACGTGCTTTTGCGTTGATTCGTTCTTCTATAGATCAATAGACAAATTGCCCAGGACTTCCTATTTTTGTAGGAGTTTTAGAGTTCCGGAAGTATTCGAAAGTTACAGATTGCTACAGACTGTTCTGTTTTTGACAGATTCTGTTTTTCGTGTGTTGTTTGCTTATTTTGATGCATCTATGGCTAGTATCGGGGGATATGAACCATAGAGAAGTTGGAATACAATACGTTTAACACCAATATAAATAAAGTATGAGTTCATTACAGTACCTTATGTGGTGGTTTTTCTTTCTTGCACTAACGGAGCTTATAAGATTTCTTGTTGAGTTTTGTGTTGTGAAGTTTTCAAGTTTTGGGTAAAGATTTGATGGACTATGGAATAAGGAGTGGCAAGAGTCTAAGCTTGTGGATGCCCATGGAACTCCAATATATTCAAGGATAACCAAAATCCTAAGCTTGGGGATGCCCCAGAAGGCATCCTATCTTTCGTCTTCATCTATCGGTAACTTTACTTGGAGCTATATTTTTATTCGCCACATGATATGTGTTTTGCTTGGAGCGTTTTGTATGATATTATTATTTGATTTTTAGTTTACCACAGTCATCCTTGATTTACACACCTTTTGGGAGAAACCCACTTGATTTGGAACTTATTATAATACTCCATGTGCTTCACTTATATCTTTTGAGCTTGATAATTTTGCTCTAGTGCTTCACTTATACCTTTTAGAGCATGGTGGTAGTTTAATTTTGTAGAAATTGTTGATCTCTCATGCTTCACTTATATTATTTTGAGAGTCTTTTAGAACAGCATGGTATTTGCTATGGTTATAAAATTGGTCCTAGAATGATGGGCATCCAAGTTGGGTATAACAAAAACTATCATAGGAAGTGAATTGGATGCTATGATCAATTTGATACTTGACAATTATTTTGAGATATGGAAGTGGTGATATTAGAGTCATCCTAGTTGGGTAATTGTGAATTTAAAGAATGCTTGTGTTGAAGTTGGCAAGTCCCGTAGCATGCATGTATGGTAACCGTTGTGTAACAAATTTGAAACATGAGGTGTTCTTAGATTGTCATCCTTATGAGTGGCAGTCAGGGACGAGCGATGGTCTTTTCCTACCAATCTATCCTCCTAGGAGCATGCGCGTAGTGCTTGGTTTCTGATGACTTGTAGATTTTTGCAATAAGTATATGAGTTCTTTATCACTAATGTGAGTCCATGGATTATACACACTTTTACCTTTCCATCATTGCTAGCCTCTTCGGTACCGTGCATTGCCCTTTCTCACCTTGAGAGTTGGTGCAAACTTCGCCGGTGCATCCAAACCCTGTGATACGATACGCTCTATTACACATAAACCTCCTTATATCTTCCTCAAAATAGCCACCATACCTACCTATTATGGCATTTCCATAGCCATTCCGAGATATATTGCCATGCAACTTTCCACCATTCCGTTCATCATGACACGCATCATCATTGTCATATTGCCTTGAATGATCATGTAGTTGACATTGTATTGTGGCTAAGCCACCTTCATAATTTTTCATACGTGTCACTCTTGAATCATTGCCCATCCCGGTACTCCATCGGAGGCATTCATATAGAGTCATATCTTGTTCTAGTTTTGAGTTGTAACTCATTAGTTGTAAATAAATAGAAGTGTGATGATCATCATTATTAGAGCATTGTCCCTAAAAAAGAAGAGAGAAAGGCCAAATAAAAAAAGGCCCAAATAAAAGGGGGACAATGCTACTATCTTTTCCACACTTGTGCTTCAAAGTAGCACCATGTTCTTCATATAGAGAGTCTCATTTGTTGTCACTTTCATATACTAGTGGGAATTTTTCATTATAGAACTTGGCTTGTATATTCCAGCGATGGGCTTCCTCAAAATGCCCTAGGTCTTCATGAGCAAGCAAGTTGGATGCACACCCACTAGTTTCTTTTGTTGAGCTTTCATACATTTATAGATCTAGTGCATCCATTGCATGGCAATCCCTACTCCTCATGTTGACATCAATTGATGGGCATCTCCATAGCACGTTGATTAACCTTGTTAACATGAGACTTTCTTCTTTTTTGTCTTCTCCACACAACTTCCATCATCATATTCTATTCCACCCATAGTGCTATATCCCTGGCTCACGCTCATGTATTGCGTGAAAGTTGAAAAAAGTTTGAGATTACTAAAGTATGAAACAATTGCTTGGCTTGTCATCGGGGGTGTGCAAGATGAGAGCATTCTTGTGTGACGAAAATGGAGCATGACCAAACTATATGATTTTGTAGGGATAAACTTTCTTTAGCCATGCTATTTTGAGAAGACATGATTGCTTTTATTAGTATGCTTGAAGTATTACTATTTCTTATGTCAATATGAACTCTTATTTTGAATTATTTGGATCTGAACATCCATGCCACAATAAAGAAAATTACATAGAGAATTATGCTAGGTAGCATTCCACATCAAAAATTCTATTTTTATCATTTACCTACTCGAGGACGAGCAGGAATTAAGCTTGGGGATGCTTGATACGTCCCCAACGTATCTATAATTTTTGATTATTCCATGCTATTATATTACCTGTTTTGGATGTTTATGGGCTTTACTTTACACTTTTATATCATTTTTGGGACTAACCTACTAACCGGAGGCCCAACCCGAATTGCTGTTTTTTTTGCCTATTTCAGTGTTTCGAAGAAAAGGAATATCAAACGGAGTCCAAACGGAATGAAACCTTCGGGAGCGATCTTTTTGGAACAAACGCAATCCAAGGGACTTGGAGTGGACGTCAAGCAACAAACGAGGCGGCCACGAGGGTGCCCGGTGCGCCCCCTGGGGGTGGGCGCGCCCCCCACCCTCGTGGTCCCCTCGAGCGTCAACCGACCTACTTCTTCCTCCTATATATATCCACGTACCCCAAAAACATCTAGGAGCACCATGAAAAACTATTTCCACCGCCGCAACCTTCTATATCCGCGAGATCCCATCTTGGAGCCATTCGTCGGTGCTCCGCCAAAGGGGGAATCGACCATGGAGGGCCTCTACATCATTTCCAAGGCCTCTCCGATGAGTTGTGAGTAGTTTACCATAGACCTTCGGGTCCATAGTTATTAGCTAGATGGCTTCTTCTCTCTCTTTGAATCTCAATACAAAGTTATCCTCGATCTTCTTGCAGATCTATTCGATGTAACTCTTTTTGCGGTGTGTTTGTCGAGATCCATGAATTGTGGGTTTATGATCAAGTTTATCTATGAGAAATAATTGAATCTTCTCTAAATTCTTTTATGTATGATTGGTTATCTTTGCAAGTCTCTTCGAATTATCATTTTGATTTGGCCTACTAGATTGATCTTTCTTGCAATAGGAGAAGTGCTTAGCTTTGGGTTCAATCTTGCGGTGTCCTTTCCCGGTGACAGCAGGGGCAGCAAGGCACGTATTTTATTGTTGCCATCGAGGATAAAAAGATGGGGTTTATATCATTGCATGAGTTTATCCCTTTACATCGTGTCATCTTTCTTAATGCTTACTCTGTTCATATGAACTTAATACTCTAGATGCAGGCTGGAGTCGGTCGATGTGTGGAGTAATAGTAGTAGATGCAGAATCGTTTTGATCTACTTGTCACGGAAGTGATGCCTATATACATGATCATGCCTAGATAATCTCATAACTATGCGCTTTTCTATCAATTGCTCGACAGTAATTTGTTCACCCACCGTAATACTTATGCTATCTTGAGAGAAGCCACTAGTGAAACCTATGGCCCCTGGGTCTATCTTTTATCATATAAGTTTTTCATCTACTTTTATTTGCATCTTTTTACTTTCCAATCTATATCATAAAAATACCAAAAATATTTATCTTATCTTATTATCTCTATTAGATCTCACTTTCTCAAGTTATCATGAAGGGATTGACAACCCCTTTTATTGCGTTGGTTGCGAGGTTCTTGTTTCTTTGTGTAGGTGCGTGGGACTTTTGAGGAGCCTCCTACTAGATTGATACCTTGGTTCTCAAAAACTAAGAGAAATACTTACGCTACTTTGCTGCATCACCCTTTCCTCTTCAAGGGAAAAACCAACGCATACTCAAGAGGTAGCAGATGTCGCCACGCTACGACGGCGCGGCCGATCCGCTGGTTTTCCTGCTCGCATACGAGGAGGCCGTCTTCAAGGCCGGGGGCGACGACAAGGTCATGACCAACTGGTTCCCCATGGCCCTCGCTTGCGTCCCGCGCACTTGGCTGCTCAACCTGCCAGCGTCTTCTGTGGCCTCCTGGGGGGAACTGCGCGACCTCTTCCTCGCCCACTATGCAGCACCGGCGCCCCCGGTCATCGCAGCTCTCCGGGGCGGCTCGCAGGCGCCACCCTCGGACCGCCACACCAAGCCGTTCTTTCGCCAGATCGGCGCCGCCATCACGTGGCAGGGAACTCCCTCGGGTTGGGTGGCACCCAAGGCCGACGTGAACTTCAACTCGGAAGACCACCCCATCAACACCGCCTGCTCGGGTGCATGCTACCTCTTGAGCACTGCGTTGGATTTCCCCAAAGAGGAGAGGATGATGCAGTAAAGTAGCGTAAGTATTTCCCTCAGTTTTTGAGAACCAAGGTATCAATCCAGTAGGAGACCACGCACAAGTCCCTCGTACCTACACAAAACGATAGCTCCTCGGAACCAACGTGATTAGGGGTTGTCAATCCCTTCACGGTCACTTACGAGAGTGAGATCTGATAGAGATGATAAATAATATTTTTGGTATTTTTGGTATAGAGATGCAAAGTGAAAAGTAAAAGGCAAAGTAAAAACAAAGCAAGTAATAAAGTAATGGAGATTGATATGATGAGAATAGACCCGGGGGCCATAGGTTTCACAAGTGGATTCTCTCAAGAGCATAGATATTCTACGGTGGGTGAACAAATTACTGTTGAGCAATTGACAGAATTGAGCATAGTTATGAGTATATCTAGGTATGATCATGTATATAGGCATCACGTCCGAGACAAGTAGATCGAAACGATTCTGCATCTACTACTATTACTCCACTCATCGACCGTTATCCAGCATGCATCTAGAGTATTAAGTTAAAAACAGAGTAACGCCTTAAGCAAGATGACATGATGTAGAGGGATAAATTCATGCAATATGATAAAAAAACCATCTTGTTATCCTCGATGGCAACAATACAATACGTGCCTTGCTGCCCCTTTTGTCACTGGGAAAGGACACCGCAAGATTGAACCCAAACCTAAGCACTTCTCCCATTGCAAGAACTACCAATCTAGTTGGCCAAACCAAAAGGATAATTCGAAGAGACTTGCAAAGATAACTCAATCATACATAAAAGAATTCAGAGAAGATTCAAATATTGTTCATAGATAAACTGGATCATAAACCCACAATTCATCGGTCTCAACAAACACACCGCAAAAAGAAGATTACATCGAATAGATCTCCACGAGAGAGGGGGAGAACATTGTATTGAGATCCAAAAAGAGAGAAGAAGTCATCTAGCTACTAGCTATGGACCCGAAGGTCTGAAGTAAACTACTCACACTTCATCGAAGGGGCTATGGTGTTGATGTAGAAGCCCTCCATGGTGGATGCCCCCTCTGTTGGAGCTCCGGAACAGGCCCCAAGATGGGATCTCATGGATACAGAAGGTTGCGGCGGTGGAATTAGGTTTTTGGCTCCTATTTTGATCGTTTGAGGATACGTAGGTATATATAGGAGGAAGGAGTACGTCGGTGGAGCAACAGGGGGGCCACGAGGCAGGGAGGCGCGCCCTAGGGGGCGCCCCCCACCTTCGTGACCGCCTCTGTTACATCTTGGAGTAGGGTCCAAGTCTCCTGGATCACGTTCGGTAAGAAAATCACGTTCCCAAAGGTTTCATTCCATTTGGACTCCGTTTGATATTCCGTTTCTGCGAAACACTGAAATAGGCAAAAAAACAACAATTCTGGGTTGGGCCTCCAGTTAATAGGTTAGTCCAAAAAATAATATAAAAGTGGAAAATAAAGCCCAATATAGTCCAAAATAGTAGATAAAGTAGCATGGAGCAATCAAAAATTATAGATACGTTGGAGACGTATCAGGCATCCCCAAGCTTAATTCCTGCTCGTCCTCAAGTAGGTAAATGATAAAGAAGATTTTTTGATGCGGAGTGATACTTTGGCATAATTTCAATGTAAATCTTCTTAATTGTGATATGAATATTCAGATCCGAAAGATTCAAGACAAAAGTTCATATTGACATAAAAATAATAATACTTCAAGCATACTAATCAAAGCAATCATGTCTTCTCAAAATAACATGGCAAAAGAAAGTTCATCCCTACAAAATCATATAGTTAGGCTATGCTTCATTTTCGTCACACAAAGATGTTCCCAACTTCTATACCCGCGATGACAAGCCAAGCAATTGTTTCATACTTAAATAATCTCAAACTTTTTCAACCTTCACGCAATACATGAGCGCGAGCAATGGATATAACACTATGGGTGGAATAGAATATGATGATGGGGATTGTGTGGAGAAGACAAAAAAGGAGAAAGTCTCACATTGACGAGGATAATCAACGGGCTATGGAGATGCCCATTAATTGATGTCAACATGAGGAGTAGGGATTGCCATGCAACGGATGCACTAGAGCTATGAATGCTCAACAAAAGGAAACTAGTGGGTGTGCATCCAACTCGCTTGCTCATGAAGACCTAGGGCATTTGAGGAAGCCCATCATAGGAATATACAAGACAAGTTCTATAATGAAAAATTCCCACTAGTATGAAAAGACAACTTATGAGACTCACTACATGAAGAACAAGGTGCTACTTTGAAGCACAATATATGAGACTAACTACATGAAGAACAAGGTGCTACTTTGAAGCACAAGTGTGGAAAAAGAGATAGTAGCATTGCCTTTTTTTCTTTTCTTTTTTTATTTTTTTTAGTTTGGGCCTTTCTCTTTTTTTTGGCCTTTCTTCTTTTTTTTTCTCTAGGAAATGCTCTAACAATGATGATCATCGCACTTCTATTGATTACAACATAAGGATTACAACTCGAAACTTATAACAAGATATGACTCTATATGAATGCCTCCGGCGGTGTACCGGGATGGTGCAATGAATCAAGAGTGACATGTATGAAAAATAATGCATGGTGGCTTTGCCAAAAATACGATGTCAACTACATGATCATGCAATGGAAATATGACAAAAGTAATGTATGTCAAGATGAAGATGATGGAAGTTGCATGGCAATATATCTTGGAATGGCTATGGAAATGCCATGATAGGTAGGTATGGTGGCTGTTTTGAGGAAGATATAAGGAGGTTTATGTGTGATAGAGCGTATCGTATCACGGGGTTTGCATGCACCGGCGAAGTTTGCACCAACTCTCAAGGTCAGAAAGGGCAATGCACGGTACCGAAGAGGCTAGCAAAGGCGGAAAGGTGAGAGTGTGTATAATCCATGGACTCAACATTAGTCAAAAGAACTCATATACTTATTGCAAAAATTTAGAAGCCATCAAAAATCAAGTACTACATGCATTCTCCTAGGGGGATAGATTGGTAGGAAAATACCATCGCTCATCCCCGACCGCCACTCATAAGGATGCACAAGCCAGGTACACTTCATGTTTCAAATTTGTTGCACAACTTTAACCATACATGCATGCTACGGGACTTGCAAACTTCAACACAAGCATTTCTCAAATTCACAATTACCCAACTAGCATGACTTTGATATTATCACCTCCATATCTCAAAACAATTATCAAGCATCAAACTTATCTTAGTATTCAATTCACTCAAAAGAAAGTTTCACATATCTTGAACACCAAGTATATTAACATTAAGCAAATTACCATGCTATTAACGACTCTCAAAATAATCTAAGTGAAGCATGAGAGATCAATATTTTCTTTAAAACAAATCCACCACCATGTTCCAAAAGATATAAGTGAAGCACTAGAGCAAAAATTGTCACGCTCAAAAGATATAAGTGAAGTACTATGAGCAAAACTATCAAGCTCAAAAGATATAAGTGAAGCACTAGAGTATTCTAACAAATTCCAATTCATGTACGGCTCTCTCAAAAGGTGTGTACAGCAAGGATGATTGTGGTAAACTAACAAGAAAAGGCGCGAAAAATACAAGACGCTCCAAGCAAAACACATATCATATGGTGAATAAAAATATAGCTCGAAGTAAATTACCGATGGAAGTGGACGAAAGAGGGGATGCCTTCCGGGGCATCCCCAAGCTTTGAATTTTTGGTGTCCTTGGATTATCTTGGGGGTGCCATGGGCATCCCCAAGCTTAGGCTCTTGCCACTCGTTGTTCCATAATCCATTAAAAGAATTCACCCAAAACTTGAAAACTTCACAACACAAAACTCAATAGAAATCTCGTGAGCTTCGTTAGAGAAAGAAAACAAAAGACTACTTCAAGGTACTGTAATGAACTCATTCTTTATTTATATTGGTGTTAAACCTACTGTATTCCAACTTCTCTATGGATTATAAACTATTTTACTAGCCATAGATTCATCAAAATAAGCAAACAACACACACAAAACAGAATCTGTCAAAAACAGAATAGTCTGTAGCAATATGTAACTAACGCAAACTTCTGGAACTCTAAAAATTCTACCAAAATAGGAACTCCTGAAAATTTTCTCTATTTAACAGCATCAAAAAGAATCAACGCCAAATCATGTTTCGTGATTTAACAAAATTATATTCGTGCGTGCAAAGTTTCTGTTTTTCAGCAGAATCAAATCAACTATCATCGTAGGTTATCCTATAGGTTCTACTTGGCACAAACACTAATTAAAAGATAAAACCACATCCAAACAGAAGCTAGATGGATTATTTATTCCTAAACAGAAGAAAAAAAATTGGGTTGCCTCCCAACAAGCGCTATCGTTTAACGCCCCTAGCTAGGCATAAAAGCAAGGATAGATCTAGGTATTGCCATCTTTGGTAGGCAATCCATAAGTGGCTCTCATGATAGATTCACAAGGTAATTTTATTTCCTTTCTAGGGAAGTGTTCCATGCCCTTCTTTAAGGGAAATTGGAATCGAATATTCCCTTCCTTCATATCAATAATTGCACCAATCGTTCTAAGGAAAGGTCTACCAAGAATAATAGGACATGAAGGATTGCAATATATATCAAGAACGATAAAATCTACGGGCACATAATTCCTATTTGCAACAATAAGAACATCATTAATTCTTCCCATAGGCTTTTTAATAGTGGAATCCGCAAGATGCAAGTTTAGAGAGCAATCATCAAAGTCACAGAAATCTAGCAAATCACACAAAGTTTTGGGAATAGTAGAGACACTAGCACCCAAATCACACAAAGCATGAAACTCATAATCTTTAATTTTAATTTTAATAGTAGGTTCCCACTCATCATAGAGTTTTCTAGGGATAGAAACTTTCAACTCAAGTTTTTCTTCATAAGATTGCATCAAGGCATCAACAATGTGTTCGGTAAAGGCCTTATTTTGACTATAAGCATGAGGAGAATCTAGAACGGATTGCAACAAGGAAATACAATCAATTAAAGAGCAATTTTCATAATTAAATTCCTTGAGATCCAAAATAGTGGGTTTAGCAACATTTAGGTTTTTATTTCTTTCAATCCCACTTTCATCAATTTCATCATCAAGATCTAGAAACTCTGAATTCTTAAAACGCCTTCTAGGTAAAGGAAGATCATCTTCAGTTTCATAAAGATTCATATTGCAAAACAAAGATTTAATGGGGGACACATCAATAACTTTTAGATCTTCATCTTGATTTTCATAGGAATTGGAAGAGCGCGCTTTAATAATGGCATCTTTGGAAGCACGCATCCTAGCGGTTCTTTCCTTGCACTCATCAATGGAAATTCTCATGGCTTTGAGAGACTCATTGATATCATGCTTAGGAGGAATAGATCTAAGCTTTAAAGAATCAATTTCAAGAGAAATTCTATCAACGTTCCTAGCCAAATCATCAACTTTAAGCAATTTCTCTTCAAGCAAAGCATTAAAATTCTTTTGTGAATTCATAAACTCTTTAACACTACTCTCAAATTCAGAGGGCATCTTATTAAAATTTTCATAAGAGTTGTTGTAGGAATTTCCATAATTATTAGAAGGATTACTAGGATAAGGCCTAGGATTAAAATTCCCTCTATAAGCGTTGTTTCCAAAACTATTCCTACCAACAAAATTCACATCCATAGATTCATTATTATTCTCAATCAAAGTAGACAAAGGCATATCATTGGGATCAAGAGAAGTATTTTTAGTAGAAAACATCTTCATAAGTTCATCCATCTTTTCACTCAAAACATTGATTTCTTCTATAGCATGCACTTTTTTACTAGAAGATCTTTCGGTGTGCCATTGAGAATAATTAGCCATAATATTATCAAGCAATTTGGTAGCATCTCCTAACGTAATTTCCATAAACGTGCCTCCCGCGGCCGAATCTAAAAGATTTCTAGAAGCAAAATTCAATCCGGCATAAAAATTTTGTATGATCATCCATAAATTCAGACCATGAGTAGGGCAATTGTGAAGCATCAATTTCATTCTTTCCCAAGATTGGGCAACATGCTCATGATCAAGTTGTTTAAATTTCATAATATCGTTCCTAAGAGTGATGATCTTAGCGGGAGGAAAATACTTAGAGATAAAAGCATCTTTGCACTTGTTCCAAGAATCAATACTATTTTTAGGCAAAGACGAAAACCAAACTTTAGCACGAACTCTAAGTGAAAACGAAAATAACTTCAATTTGACAATATTGTTATCCGTATCTTTCTTCTTTTGCATATCACACAAATCAACAAAATTGTTTAGATGAGTAGCGGCATCTTCACTAGGAAGGCCGGCGAATTGATCTTTCATAACAAGATTCAACAAAGCGGTATTGATTTCACAAGACTCATCATTATTAAGAGGAGCAATCAGAGTACTAAGGAAATCATTATTATTGGTATTCGAGAAGTCACACAATTTGGTATTATCTTGCACCATGGCAAAAAGTAATCCAAGACACAAGCAAACAGAAAGGCAACGGAAAAAAGGCAAACGGGAAAGAGAGGAGGAGATTGGGAAAGAGAGGGCGAATAAAACGGCAAGGGTGAAGTGGGGGAGAGGAAAACGAGAGGCAAATGGCAAATAATGTAAATGTAATGCGAGAGATAGGGATTGTGATGGGTACTTGGTATGGTTGACTTGCTTGCGTTAGCCTCCCCGGCAACGGCGCCAAAAATTCTTCTTGCTACCTCTTGAGCACTGCGTTGGATTTCCCCGAAGATGAGAGGATGATGAAGTAAAGTAGCATAAGTATTTCCCTCAGTTTTTGAGAACCAAGGTGTCAATCCAGTAGGAGACCACACACAAGTCCCTCGTACCTACACAAAACGATAGCTCCTCGCAACCAACGCGATTAGGGGTTGTCAATCCCTTCACGGTCACTTACGAGAGTGAGATCTGATAGAGATGATAAATAATATTTTTGGTATTTTTGGTATAGAGATGCAAAGTGAAAAGTAAAAGGCAAAGTAAAAACAAAGCAAGTAATAAAGTAATGGAGATTGATATGATGAGAATAGACCCGGGGGCCATAGGTTTCACTAGTGGCTTCTCTCAAGAGCATAGATATTCTACGGTGGGTGAACAAATTACTGTTGAGCAATTGACAAAATTGAGCATAGTTATGAGTATATCTAGGTATGATCATGTATATAGGCATCACGTCCGAGACAAGTAGATCGAAATGATTCTGCATCTACTACTATTACTCCACTCATCGACCGCTATCCAGCATGTATCTAGAGTATTAAGTTAAAAACAGAGTAACGCCTTAAGCAAGATGACATGATGTAGAGGGATAAATTCATGCAATATGATAAAAACCCCATCTTGTTATCCTCGATGGCAACAATACAATACGTGCCTTGCTGGCCCTTCTGTCACTGGGAAAGGACCCCACAAGATTGAACCCAAAGCTAAGCACTTCTCCCATTGCAAGAACTACCAATCTAGTTGGCCAAACCAAAAGGATAATTCGAAGAGACTTGCAAAGATAACTCAATCATACATAAAAGAATTCAGAGAAGATTCAAATATTGTTCATAGATAAACTGGTCATAAACCCACAATTCATTGGTCTCAACAAACACACCGCAAAAAGAAGATTACATCGAATAGATCTCCACGAGAGAGGGGGAGAACATTGTATTGAGATCCAAAAAGAGAGAAGAAGCCATCTAGCTACTAGCTATGGACCCGAAGGTCTGAAGTAAACTACTCACACTTCATAGGAGGGGCTATGGTGTTGATGTAGAAGCCCTCCATGGTGGATGCCCCCTCCGGCGGAGCTCTGGAACAGGCCCCAAGATGGGATCTCATGGATACAGAAGGTTGCGGCGGTGGAATTAGGTTTTTGGCTCCTCTTCTGATTGTTTGGGGATATGTAGGTATATATAGGAGGAAGGAGTACGTCGATGGAGCAACAGGGGGGCCATGAGGCAGGGGGGCGGGCCCACCCTCGTGACCGCCTCTGTTACATCTTGGAGTAGGGTCCAAGTCTCCTAGATCATGTTCGGTGAGAAAATCATGTTCCTGAAGATTTCATTCCGTTTGGACTCCGTGTGATATTCCGTTTCTGCAAAACACTGAAATTGGCAAAACCAGCAATTCTGGGTTGGGCCTCCGGTTAATAGGTTAGTCCCAAAAATAATATAAAAGTGGAAAATAAAGCCCAATATAGTCCAAAATAGTAGATAAAGTAGCATGGAGCAATCAAAAATTATAGATACATTGGAGATGCATCAGTGCGCTCCTAATGCTCTACACGCCCACCATCTGCTAGGTGGTCGTCACCAAAACCCTCATCAACGGTGGCGTCGGCCTCAACGTGCTCTCAATGGAGGCCTTCAGCCTCCTCCATGTACCCCTGGAACGGCTCCGACCCAGCAAGCCCTTCTCGGGCGTCGGGGGCGGTTCCTCCAGTTCCCTCGGGCAGATCTGCCTTCCCGTGACCTTCGGCACCCATGACAAGTACCGCACGGAGCTGGTTGACTTCGACATCGCCCATATCGGCCTCCCTTACAACTCCATACTCGGATACCCTGCCTTGGCTCAGTTCATGGCAGCAACCCATCCGGCCTACAACCTCAAGAAGATGCCTGGGAGCAGCGGCGTCCTCACCATAGCTGGAGACACCAAGGAGGCTCTGCTGGCGCTCAAACTGGCCCTCAAGGATGCCGCGGCGATGCAACCCGCCGGCGCGGACGCCTCCAAGGCCAAGGAAGCTACACCGACCAAGAAGAAGCAGTTGTTCACCCAGGATAAGGCGGAGACCAAGCAGGTGCTGGTTGAGGAAGATGGGTCCTCGGGAGCCACCTTCACCATAGGTGCCAACCTCGACCCCGACCAAGAGAAGGCGTTGGTGGAGTTCTTGCGCTCGAACAAGGAGGTGTTCGCATGGGAACCCAAGCAGCTAGCGGGGGTCCCAAGGGAGGTGATTGAGCATCACCTGAATGTGTGCACCAATGTATGCTTCGTGAAGCAGAAAGCAAGGCGGCAGTCCACAGAGAAGCAGGCCTTCATCATCCAAGAAACCCGCAAGCTAGAGGCGGCAGGTGTCATTCGCGAGGTTCGTTACCCCGAGTGGCTGGCAAACCCCGTTGTCATGCCAAAAAGGGAGGAAAGGAGCGCATGTGTGTCGACTTCACCAACCTCAACAAGGCCTTCCCTCAAGATCCGTTCCCGCTTCCCCGAATCGACCAGATCATCGACTCCACCGCCGAGTGCAACCTGCTGTGCTTCCTAGATGCGTTTTCGGGTTATCACCAAATCAAGATGGCGGTGGAAGACGTGGAGAAGACAGCCTTCCTGACCCCGTGTGGAGTGTACTACTACACTTGCATGCCGTTCGGGTTGTGCAACGCGGGTGCGACCTTCCAGCGGCTGATGCACATTGCCTTGGGCCGGTAGCTCAGGAAAAACGTTGAGGCTTACATCGACGACATTGTGGTAAAGTCTCGGGAGGCAAGAACCTTGATCCAGGATCTGGAGGAGACCTTCGCGAGCCTCCGCCAGGTGGACCTGCGACTCAACCCGGAGAAGTGCGTGTTCGGTGTCCCTTCCGGCAAGCTGTTGGGCTTCCTCGTGTCCCACAGGGGGATCAAGGCCAACCCAGAGAAGGTCAAGGCAATCGAAGACATGAGTCCGCCGCAGACCCTTAGAGAAATGCAGAAGCTCGCCAGTCACATAACCGCGTTAGGACGTTTCATCTCCAAGCTGGGGGAGCGCGCCCTGCCATTCTTCAAGCAGATGAAGAAGAAGGGACCGCTTGAGTGGACACAGGAGGCCGACCAAGCATTTCAAGACCTCAAGAAATATCTGACCAGCCCTCCCGTGATGGTGGCGCCGCGCCCTCTCGAGTCCCTAGTGCTCTACCTTGCCGCCACTCCCTACTCCGCTAGCGCAGCCCTGGTGGCGGTTCGGGAGGAACGCCAGGCTAAGGCCGTGTCACGCCCAGCCGCGGCCTCAGCCGTGGCGACACAAGACCAGGAAGGCCTTGGGAGGTCCACGACAGCGACAGCAGGGGACCAAGCTTAGCAGGAAGACACCCCCAGGGCCGAAGAGTCCGCGCCAAGCAACCAGGCGCTGGGGGCTCCATCGCCTCAAGAAGCACCCCAACCTCCAGAAGACACAGGCCGCATTAACACACCCACCCTCATCGAGCATCCGGTGTACTTCGTCAGCATGGTGCTGCGGGACGCAAGGGCACGGTGTCGGTGTCAAAACCGGCGGATCTCGGGTAGGGGGTCCCGAACTGTGCGTCTAAGGCTAATGGTAACAGGAGGCAGGGGACACGATGTTTTACCCAGGTTCGGGCCCTCTCGATGGAGGTAATACCCTACTTCCTGCTTGAGTGATCTTGATGATATGAGTATTACAAGAGTAGATCTACCACGAGATCGTAGAGGCTAAACCCTAGGAGCTAGCCTATGATGATTATGATTATCCTCTCTCTACGGACTAAACCCTCCGGTTTATATAGACAAGGAGGAGTCTAGGGTTATACAGAGTCGGTTACAAAGGAGGAGATCTAACATCCGGATCGCCAAGCTTGTCTTCCACGCAAAGGAGAGTCCCATCCAGACGTGGGACGAAGTCTTGAGTCTTGTATCTTCACGGTCCAATAGTTCGGCCAAAGTATATAGTCCGGCTGTCCGGATACCCCCTTATCTAGGACTCCCTCAGTAGCCCCTGAACCAGGCTTCAATGACGATGAGTCCGGCGCGCAGATTGTCTTCGGCATTGCAAGGCGGGTTCCATCACCGAATACTCCAAAGTAGATTAAGGAACGTGTCCAGTTCTGTAAGATAATTTCCGCACACCACCATAGAGAGCATAACTCTTTACAAATCTAATTTGCTGACAATTTTTCACGGTGTGCCCTTACACCGTGGCCTGGCTTAATACGAACCGGTTTTTCTCGGCCTGCCACGACATGCACTACAAGGCGGTTTTATTAGCACACCTCATCAAAGCAGAGATCGTGTTCCTCTTATTGCGGGATGCCCATCAATACGGGCGCGGGCAACCCCACTACGCCTGTTGGTATGACTCCGTGTTTTTAGGTAAGTCCCAAGCGGTTACGCTGAGGGCGCTTGATATTCACCCCCTTTATAGAGGGGCTGAGGCCTATCCCTCTTTCCTACCACGCTTGCGCCTTTCCGCATCTCGAGTTCCAACACCCGGAGCCCAAGCTTAGGCACTTCGGATCTTCAATCATGTCCGGATCCAACCTTCAAGGCCGGTGGATGGCCTCCTCTGTCACAGACGAGGACATTGCGAATCTTAGGGAGGTCAGATATCTGACCGCCAACATCAAGCACAGGCTTCCTGCTCCAGGGCAGGTCATCCCTACCCCCGAGCCCAACGAGAGCGTCGTATTTGTTTCTCACTTCCTCCGTGGCTTGGGCTTCACCCTCGATACCTTTGTGAGAGGGCTCATGTTCTATTACGGGCTAGATTTTCATGATATAGCTCCGGACTCCATCCTTCACATCTCGTCGTTTATCGTCGTGTGTGAAGCCTTCCTCCACATCACCCCGCACTTCGGCTTATGGCTCAAGACCTTCAATGTAAAGTCGAAAGTGATTGAGGGGCGACATGCAGAGTGCGGAGGCGCTGCAAACAGCAGAAACGCCGATGCCCCATGGCCAGAGGGCTTCTTACCGGAGGTGTATGATCTATGGCAACGGAGGTGGTTCTACGTCACGGCTCCTAGAGGCACAAAGTGGGTGGCTGTCCCCGACTTCTGCTTGGGCCCTCCGCCTCAACTGGCATCGTGGGCCAACGTGGGGCTGGATTGGGGGCCTGCCAACGACGTACCGACATTGCAGAGCCGCATTCGGGAGCTTCTTGGGAGGGACATCAATCTTGTCAGCGTGATTCAAGTAATGCTAGTCCGACGGATCTTGCCGTGCAAACGTCGGCCTCTCCGGATGTGGGAGTTCAACCCGGAGGGTCCGCGAACTATTCAGCACTTCTTCGGCATGACGCTCGAAGGGATGTGTAGGTTATTCTTCGGACCACAAGTAAAGTGTCCGGACACCACCGAGGATGCGGGCCTGAGCTGCAACCACCCAGATACCCAAGTAAGTAACCTAGAAACCGAACACTTCATTTATATTTATCACAACATTATTCTGAAAACCATCCGCGGCCAGGATTGGCTCAGCAAGGCAGAGAGAATCAGGTGTTCGGCACCACTTCCCGAAGGCTCGCCTAGTCCTGCAATAGCCAGGATGCTTAGTCAAGTGCCCTTGGGGAAAGACGAAGGGAAGAACAGAGAAGCAGAACTTCACACATTGCACACCCAAACCGAGGGAATTGCTATTTCCATGAAGGAGGATAGTCGGGGAGGGGAATCTAAGGTCTCCTCCCCCCGCGGGAAGAAGAGGGCCGCCTTCGAGGACTTGGAGACGGAGGTGCTTAGACAAGGGAAGAAAACTTCACCAGGGGGCCCTGCCCCAGAGGACGTCCTTACCGCGCCATGCCCGCAAATGGGCCAGCCCTCTGCCGAGCTGTAAGTTAATCGTAAATACAAAGCTATTGCTTCCTCCTCCAAGAACAATAACCAGGATCCATTCTTTGCAGTCCGGCTAGTAGCTCTTCTCGACAGAGTTCGTCTTCGGGGGATCTTCTTCCGAAGATGATGGAGAGTGAAACCCCACCTGCCTCTCCGCCTCATGGGGCGGGCGACCCCGAGGTGTCGTCACGGAGGAGTCCAAATTCGCCGAGGCCAGAAGTTAATACTTTGGCCGCCCTGAGCCCGGAGCGTTCGGCTCCCACGGGGGGCAATAAGAAGGGTCCGGCACAGTCCGGCGACCAGCCGGACACGCTGACGGGCCTTCTGGAGCAAGCTGCTCTCTCGGAGGATCACCGTTCGTTAATGGGCACGGTGCTTGAGAACATTTCATCCGCCACAAGCGGGTTGAATGAAGCTTTTATGAGCCTGCTCAAAGGTTTTGAGGTACATAATGAAATACATAATTTTTTGGTTGTACCGCGCGTGCTAGGTGTGCTCCGTATAGATAGTAGCCCGAGGCAGGTTGATGAGTTTGGCCCTCGAGACCACTGTGATTGGGCGTCTGTTCCGGGCAGTGTTTGGCGTGACCTGGCTCATCCTGCTCCATCGCTGGGTCCATATGGTCGTTGTTGCCTTTGGAGTTGACTGGGGTGTCTATTTTTCTAGCACTGTTAGCGCTATTTTTGCTGTGGCTGGACTTAGAGCGGCGTCTGCACCGTCGTTTTGGCCTTTGTCCGGGGGTTTTATCCTCCGTTGTGTCCTTTTTGTCGCCATTGTCCTCCTTAGGCGTGTCCACCATGTATATATCATATGATGAGGTGGCAGTCTAGCGCCCCGTGGGTGGTGGTTCCAAATCGTCCCCTGCGTCGACGTCCATACCACCGGTGTCGTCGGAATCAAAGTCAAGCATGTATGTTACGTCATCGACAGTGGCTATGAAGTGGGTGGTGGGTGGGCAACGAATTTCTTTGTCGCCTGCTTCCCATTCGAGCCGGACATACTTCGGCCAAGAGTCTCCTGACAAAGAGAGAGACCTTAATGAATTCAGCATGTCGCCAAAGGGCGAGTGCTGGAAGATATCCGCAGCGGTGAACTCTGTTACCGGAGCCCAACCGGATTCAGCGGGCTCGAGGGCGCGCGGTCTAGAACCTACAGCCGGACACAAGTCCGGGGGTCCAGTGACACAGACTTCCTTGGGGGTGGAGTCCGTGTTCGACTCTACCGCCGATGAGTATGCGGCCTCTGGGGCGGGGTCCATCCACCCGTCCTTGGACGACGCAATCTGCCCCAAATTTAGGTCTGGAGCTATTGCAGGTGCGATATCCCAAACATTGTCTGACGGCAGGTCTAAGCCATGCTCGTCGTGACTGTTCGGCTCTCCTGGCGTAGGCCCGAATCCGTCGAAGATCAAGTCTCCACGGATATCGGATGTGTAGTCCAAGTTTCCGAACCTGACCTGATGGCCAGAGGCGTAGCTGTCGATCTGCTCCAGATGGCCAAGCGAATTGGCTCGCAATGCGAAGCTGCCGAACACGAACATCTGTCCGGGGAGAAAAGTCTCACCCTGGACCGCGTTGTTGTTGATGATTGAAGGAGCCATCAAGCCTTGCAGTGACGACACAGAGGAACTCTCAATGAAAGCACCAATGTCGGTGTCAAAACTGGCGGATCTCGGGTAGGGGGTCCCGAACTGTGCGTCTAAGGCTAATGGTAACAGGAGGCAGGGGACACGACGTTTTACCCAGGTTCGGGCCCTCTCGATGGAGGTAATACCCTACTTCCTACTTGATTGATCTTGATGATATGAGTATTACAAGAGTAGATCTACCACGAGATCGTAGGGGCTAAACCCTAGGAGCTAGCCTATGATGATTATGATTGTCCTCTCTCTACGGACTAAACCCTCTGGTTTATATAGACAACGGAGGAGGCTAGGGTTATACAGAGTCGGTTACAAAGGAGGAGATCTCACATCCGGATCGCCAAGCTTGTCTTCCACGCAAAGGAGACTCCCATCCGGACACGGGACGAAGTCTTGAGTCTTGTATCTTCACAGTCCAATAGTCCGGCCAAAGTATATAGTCCGGTTGTCTGGATACCCCCTTATCCAGGACTCCCTCACACGGTACCCCATGCCCCAGAAGCTCTTGCTCGCGCTCTTGGTGGCCTCGCGCAAGCTGCGTCACTACTTTCAAGGTCACCCCATCAAGGTCGTCTCGGCTTACCCATTGGAAAGGGTACTTAGGAGCCCCAACTCCACTGGGAGAGTCGCCGAGTGGAACATCGAGCTGCAGGCGTTTCAGTTGGAGTTTAGCACAACTAGGGTCGTCAAGGGAGCCGCACTTGCTTATTTCGTGGCAGAATGGACAGAAGTACCAGGGCTCAAGGCAGGCGAGGATCGGTCTCTCTCCCCAAGAAGTGAGGCACCAGATGGCTGGGTCATGTACTTTGATGGTGCATTCTCGCGGCAGGGCACGGGGGCAGGTGCGGTGCTTATATCCCCCACTCAGGACAAGCTCTACTATGCGGTACAGCTCTACTTCCAGCAAGGCAAGAAGGTCTCCAACAACATAGCAAAATACGAGGGCCTCATGGCAGGCCTGAAAGCTGCAACAACACTGGGAGTGAAGCGCCTCGTCATCAAGGGCGATTCACAACTCCTCGTCAACTTCTCCAACAAGGTGTATGAGCCGAGGGACGAGCACATGGAAGCATATCTTGTGGAAGTATGCAAGATGGAAAAGCAGTTTTGGGGGTTGGAGTTGCAGCATGTGCCCCGCGGCACCAACCAAGAGGCCGATGACATCGCCAAGAGGGCGTCCAGGCGGCTGCCTCAGGAGCCTGGCATTTTCGAGGAACGACTCTTCAAGCCATTGGCGGCACCGTCACTTTCAAGCATGGCACAACCTCGTGAAGAGATCCCTCAGCCACCTACCACGGGAGCCCTGGCCTGTGGCCCGACCTCAGGAGCTTGCCTGCTCTTGGCGCTGGAGCCTCAGGAGGGATGCTGGACCACGGAATTCAAAGACTACCTGATGCAGGGGACGCTGCTAGAGAAAGAGGAGGACGTGGAGTGCATGGCTAGGCACGGCACGACCTACTGCATCCAAGACGGTGAGTTATACCGGAGGTGGCCAAATGATGTCTTCCTACGCTGCATCTCCAGGGAACAGGGGAAGGAGCTGCTGGCCGAGATACACGATGGAGATTGCGGACACCACTCATCGTCACGGACCCTCGTCGGCAAGGAATTTTGCAGTGGGTTCTACAGGCCTACGGCACTCAACGACGCGGCAGAGCTGGTGAAATCCTGCGAAGCCTGCCAATTCCACGCCAAGCAGATCCATCAGCCAGCACAAGGCCTGTAGACCATCCCACTCTCGTCGCCGTTCTTGGTCTGGGGGCTGGATATCCTGGGCCCATTCCCTCGAGCACCTGGGGGCTACCGCTACCTCTACATCGCAATCGACAAGTTCACCAAGTGGGCGGAGGTGGAAGCCATCCGCACCATCCCAACCGGGTCCGCGGTCAAGTTCATCAAGGGCCTCGTGAGCCGATTTGGGGTCCCTAACCACATCATCACCGACAACGGTTCGTAGTTCACCAGCAATCTCTTCAAAACATATTGTGCTAACCTTGGAATGCAGATCTGCAACGCTTCGGTGGCACACCCCCGGAGCAATGGCCAGGCCGAACGCGCCAACACGGAGGTCCTGAGAGGCCTCAAGACAAGAACCTTTAAGAAGAAGCTGGAGGCTTGCAGCAGGGGCTCGCACGACGAGCTCTAGTCCGTGCTATGGTCCATCCGCACCACCGCCACCAAACCAATGGGCGAGACTCCATTCTTCCTCGTCTATGGAGCAGAAGCGGTTCTCCCTCACGAGGTCAGGCATCGCTCCACGCGGGTCCTGGCGTTTGATGAGATGCAGCAGGACGCCATGCGGGGGATGGACCTCGTGCTGGGGGAGCAACACCGCCGTGAAGCCACACTACGGGCGGCAAGGTACCAGCAGGCGCTGCGGCGGTATCACTGTCGCAACATCTGCCCCAGGACGCTCGAGGTAGGTGACCTCGTACTCAGACGGGTGCTCTCCAGGGAAGGGCTGCATAAGCTTTCACCCATGTGGGAGGGCCCGTTCAAGGTCGTCCACGTCTCCAGGCCTGGCGCCACGCGCCTGGAGACTCAGGATGGAGTGCCCATCCCGAACGCCTGGAACATCCAGCACCTCCGGAAGTTCTACCCCTGAAGAAAGGCCTAATGCCTGTGTAGAAGGCCTGGTGCCTGTGAAGCTCGCCGGCCGAAGAAAGGCCCAGTGCCTGTGAAGCTCGCCGCCCGAAGAAATGCCCGGTACCTGTGAAGCTCGCCGCCCGTGACACACTCACGTAATAATGAGTGGGGTTGTACACGCCCCGGAGTCTCAGGAGTGCCGCCCTTGGGCCTCGGGGGCTCCCTCCCACGCCAAGTGGCAGCACTTAGCTCCGCGCTGGTGAGAAGACGTCGAAGACTAGACTAGGTGCCGGACGCGGCTTTTCATTTGCTTTCTGCAGTTGGCTTGCTCTTCTTTGTTTGAATCTTAGTTAAAGTTGCTTTTGGTGTTCTCTGGTGGTTCTATTCAATCGCTTCCTGCCTCTGTTCTCTATTTTTGGCTCTTTGTCTGACTCTCTCTCTCTCTCGCAAGCCTCGCGAGGGGGCTGCGCGGGTGCCCTCGTGAGCTCTTCCTCTTCTGATTTTCGTGAGGCTCTCTTGTTCAAGTTCGCAGCGGGAGCACCCCTCCCAGTCCGTGCCCCTCGGGCATCGTGACACAAAGCACCGGGCCATGGCCAGTAGCCTTGCGACCAAGGTTCGGAAATGATTCTCCCAACGAATTTTTTGCAGCTCTTAAGGTGCCCGGCGAGGCCTGAGGCAGGCACCTCGCGAGGCAGAAACTACTCCAAACATACCAAGCTAAGTTGTTCCTATGCGCAGATGCATAACAACGACACCATATCACATCACAGGAACAATGAATGCAGCACAATAACTAGGGAATCATAGTTTGTTGCATGCCCCCCACGGGGCCCCATACTTCTCTTTCTCGATGTAGGAAAAGAAGGAAAACAAAACAAAAGCGGCATGCGCCTTGCAACAACTCACGAGGAGGGATCCACGGCGCCCCCTGAGCTCATTCAGACTCCACCTCGCCCTTCACCAGAGCGCAGCGACGGGACGACCCGCTACCGCCCTCGAGGCGGGCACGGTGGCGTGGTGGTTGATCGTAGCCACCGCTGGAGGAGCTGTCGCCGGAGGAGGAGCCGCTGAAGCTTGACGAGCCATGGTTGCCACCGGGAGCGGGTTCGCCTTCGCCCTCGTCACGACTGTCGCCAAGACCAAGCACCTCGTCGCCATTGTTGTCCTCAGGGCAGCACCCGACGCGGTGACCGTCTTCTCCAAACACCCTCACGTATGGGGTCACGTCACCATCATACTTGAAGTGGAGTCTGCACCGCCTGCCCAGACCACACGCACGGGCAAACGTTTGCCAGCCCCGGGCCAAGGCTGCGTTGCCGTCAACGGAGATCTCCACCGCAACCTAGGAGGCCCTACTACATCAGCCATCCGCCTGCAACCAGAGCCCACCAGGGCCAGCGGCCGGCAGCTCACCGACGAAGGAACGAGGGAGCTGAAGCCAGTTGCCGGTCGGGTTATCCGACCACATGACGAACTCCGGCAGCACATCTGTTGAGTGGAAGCGCGGCCGGGGAGGCCGCGCAGCCACAGCACGCCTCCCCCCACCGACCAGGCCGCCTCGACATGGGCGACCACCACCACGTGAAGAGCCACCGCGGGAAGCCACGACAGGAATCGCGGAGTGCTTGCGAGGGCGACCACGTCCACGCTTGGACGGAGGGCAGCCAGGCCCTTCTTGGCGAGCCTTCCCCTCCTCCGGAGCCGAAAACCTCTTCGCGGGCGCCATGGGGGACACTGCAAGCAACAAAGCAGAGAAGAAGAAGCAGGCGGAGCAAGAAGAGATGGGCGACGAGGCCTATCGCCCGTCCTCATTTATAGCCCAAGGGAGGCCAACCGTCGACTTCCATGATCGTAGGTAATGATGACACTTTTGCATGCAGCAGGGACTTGTCAAGTCGGGCAGTTGCCGAGGTAGCGTGGGGAAGCGAAGACGCCCACGTCCAATTAGTCGCCACGCGTCGACCAAGGCCGCGGGCTGTTGGGGCCCGCGGTGCTCCGCACTTGCCGTTTGGCTTCGCCGCTAAGCCAAGTCCGAGCGCGCATTGGGCCCGGGGGCTATTGTCGGTGTTCTAGGAATGGGGGTCCCCAGACTTGCCTGCCTGCGGCCTGTGATGTGGCTCAACCAGTGGCCTAGTGCGGCCCATCTTCGTCGACCAACACTCAAGACCCTCGTGAGGGGCCAAGCCTCATGGGGCGGAAGACACAAGGCCTCCTCAGGAGTGGCCTCACCAGGCAGGCTCGCGAGGAGGCGGAGAGATCAAGGCAAGGGGTACCTCGCGAGGTCCTCGTGACACAAGCCATGACGATCAAGGCCAGGCGGGCTCCAGGCTGGCGCCAGCCCGTGCAGTGTCCTCATTTCTCCTTTGGTGCTAAGGGGGCAAGTGCAAGCGTGGAGTACTGAGGCATCAAGCAAAGGTTTCCATATCGGTGCAACAAGACCAAGACCAGTAGGATGGCAGGACGGAGGTCACCATGGAGCCCAAGGCGGCGCCACCACAATAAAAGGGACAGATCAATCCCTCCCCAAGAGAACCACCAAGCACATGAACACCTCTCCTCGCGAGGCTATTCTTCCCTTGTACTGTACATCATCAGCCCAAGAGGCAATCCACCACACCACACACAGGAGTAGGGTATTACACCACAACGGTGGCCCGAACCTGTATAAATCTTGTGTCTCTTGTGTTGTTCATCGAGCTAGCTTAGAGATCAAGGCGAGGCTGAGGGCGTGTGTCGGTAGGGAGAGATCTTCGTGCGCACCCCAGTATTCTAACCTTAAGGGTTTTGCCGGAACCCGATATCCGACACTAGCTCATCCCCAAGTGATCGTTGAGAGGCTTCCGAAGAAGCGCTCGCCAACTAGTTGCTCTCAAGATATATAGGGGCGCCCAATAAACATGCCATGGACCGACCCTTTATTAGCTAGGCTATTCTTGGGCTGGAGGACACAACAAGTGGGCCGACATGTTTGGCCAGTTGACCACCTGCCGATCGCCACAACCTAGATGCAGCCGGCTTTTTTTGAGAGAGATCGCGGTCTGGATCCTGGTCGGCGGCTCCCATCAAGCGATTTCCTGCCACCGCTTGATCCCGCCCATCTGCTTCCCGAAGCTCGCACTCCTCCTATTGTGCCCCCACCAGGCGAAATCCTCGTCGAGGCTGGGCTCGAAGGCTGCATTGCTGCAACGGCGCTGTCAGGACCTGAACCAAGGCGTTACTTAAGAGAAGACAAAAGCAGAAGATTCAGTTAACCAACGGACCAAATGCAAGAAGATCAACAGCTCGAATGAATCCTCGCGTCTCCTACCAGATTAAATGCAACCACTGTTTTGTAATCGTTACTACGGTTACAGCCGCTAAGCTAGCTCCATCATTATAACCTGTGGCTTGAGAATACTCTGGATTATTTGATATTTTCCCCAATTCATAGCTTAGCTTAGAACCCTATACTCTGTACTACTAAGACAGGGTATCTTACCTCTGATCTACCTCAAACTTGTACCAAATATTCCTGTTCTTGACTCTGAGAGTGATGAAATGAGTAGATTGATCTATTCCCCCTGAATTGGTGCTTACAAAGGTATCAAGAGCAACAGGTTTGTCCTCGACGGAAGAGGACGGCGGCGATTCGAGCAGTGGAGAGCAGGAGGTTGGGATCTCTCATAAAATCCCTCCCGTCCCTCCCTGTTCACAGCGGCGGTGTGTTCAAGTGGCGGCGACGCGGCGGCGGTGAAATTTGGGCGCAAATCCTTGAGTCTGAGGAGGTTGCTAGGAGAAATTCTCCCAATGGTAAAATGCTGGTCTCTGTAGGGATCCGTGCGTCAAGGAGTCACAGGAGGTGATTTTGGAGCGGCAGGTGTCGGTAGCAGGTCAAAAACATGGCGGACACAAAAGCAAAGGTACAGATCACTATCGACAGAGTGGAGAAAGAAGTGGCTGATCCGCGGGCTGACATAGAAGGACTCCAAGATCTTAGACAGGAAGTCAATCAGATGCGAGCAGAAATGGTGACTATGCCTAAGGTAGAGGCCAAGCTGAGTGATATGAATTTGGAGAATCAGAAAACATTACGACAAATTCTTCAGAAACTGTCTTTGGGAAATCAGAAAACAGAGGTGTTGTCACCAAGTGCTCCACCCCTAGTGTGTACAGGGACAACGAGGGCCAGTATACCTCATGTCATTCCTATATCAGATACAGCAAGTGAGGATCAACAACCAGTGAACAGGAATTTGCATCAAGAGTTTAATAGCAAAGCAAGTGTTCCAATGAGCAATTGGTCAGAAGTAACAGCTGGTATACCACATACAAAACTGTTCACATAAAGCACAAGAGTGCACACAGAGAAACAACAGGAAATACGGGGACAACAACAATTCAGGTTAACTCCAGAAAGTACAAGTGTAGCAGTTCAGGCACATACCTTGGGATATTCTGGTAATAGTGGATATGTTGCTCCCATAACTGCCCCACTGTACAACCCAGTTCCCACATACAACCCTATTACAGGACAGTACATCAACATGACAACGGTTGGTTGCTCTGAACCACCAGTATATCAAGCAGCCGGAAATCTATATGATGCTTAGAGAAATCAGCATGCCACTCAGCTGAGAGGTCCTTCTTATTTTGCAGAAGCTGTGTTAAAGGACCTAGGCTGGAAATACCACTATTTAGTGGGGAAGATCCAATTGGATGATTAATTGCTTCTGAAAAGTTCTATGACATGTCTAGCACTCCTTATGATCAGTGGGTCAATTTGGCTATAGGTCATATACAAGGGAGAGCATCTAACTGGTTAAAGAATATTTGTGTTCCTTGGAAGATGATAGCATGGTAACAGTTTTGCCAGATGATAGCTGACAGATTCTCTGAAGCAAGTGTGCATGAAGCAGTGGAACTTCTCAAGAATATACAACAACACACAAAGTAGCTCAGTATATAGATGAGTTTGAGCACTGTGTGGCATTGATCAAGAGAGACCACCCCTGTTTACAGGAAAACTTTCTGCTCGGTTGTTTTATTGGAGGATTAAAAGCTGGCATTAAACATGAGGTTTGTGGACAAAAACCAACATGCATCATTGAAGCTTATTGGTATGCCAAGGTGTATGAGAAAGCTGCAGCAGCAAGAAAAGTGTCTCTTTCTTCAGGATATAAATCAAGACCATACTCAAAAAATGTCAGACAGTCAAACCCTCCACTACAAGTGCAAGTCCCTAATCAGGAAAAGTACTCAATACCTTTTCCTAAAGATGCAAGAGCATGATGGTACTGTAGAGAACCTTGGTCAAGACATCATAAATGCAAATTTGGGAAAACCTTGCATATACTACAAGAAGTAGATGATGAAGCTGACAGTGATGACACTGAAGAGGTGAATGTTCCTGAACAAGCTTATCATACAACCCCAAACACACCAGATAAAGAGAAAAATCCTGAGAACAGCATATCAAAAACTTCCCAAGCTATGCATATCTCAGGCAATGCTGCAGAAGGAACTACAGGACCAAATAGCTTTTCTCTCATTGTGGAGATTGCTGGAAAGAAAGCTACAACATTGTTCGAAAATGGCTCTTCAGATACTTTCATGAGCAAAGAGTTTGCAATTAAAAGCAATTGCTACCAGCAACCAATGCAACCAAGAAAAGTGACTGTAGCAGGGGGAGAGCAACTACTGTCGCTGTCCAAAGTTCCAGAGTTAAATTTTAAAATTCCAGGCCACACTTTCAACATCAGTTTCAAAGTGTTAGACCTTGCTTCTTATGATATTATCATAGGAGTAGATTGGATATATCAATATAGTCCAATCTGTTTGGACTTGGTCGAAAGAATCTTAATTGTGACCAAACAAGGACATCCAGTAACTATGTTTGACTACACTGTTGGGGAACGTTGCAGAAAATAAAAAATTTCCTATGGTTTCACCAAGATCCATCTATGAGTTCATATAAGCAACGAGTGATAGGAGTGCATCTACATACCTTTGTAGATCGCGAGCGGAAGTGTTCAAGAAAACGGGGATGATGGAGTCGTACTCGCCGTGATCCAAATCACCGATGACCAAGTGCCGAACGGACAGCACCTCCGTGTTCAACACACGTACGGAGCGGATGACGTATCCTTCTTCTTGATCCAGCAAGGGGGAAGGAGAGGTTGAGGAAGAAGGCTCCAACAGTAGCATGACGGCGTGGTGGTGATGGAGTGGCAGATCTCCGGCAGGGCTTCGCCAAGCTCACGCGGAGAAGGAGATGTGTTGGGGAGGGGAGGGGCTGCGCCTTGGATATTGTGTGCAGCCCTCCCCTCGCCCCTCTATTTATAGGGGAAGGGGGAAGGGGCCGGCCCCCTCTAGATGATATCTAGAGGGGGGGCAGCGGCCAAGGGAGGGGGCTTGCCCCCCAAGCAAGGGGGGCGCCCCCACTAGGGTTTCCCCCCCCCCAACCCTAGGCGCATGGGCCCAAGGGTGGCACCCAGCCCTCCAGGGGCTGGTTCCCTGCCCACTACGGCCCATGAGGCCCTCTGAGAGAGGTGGCCCCTTCCGGTGGACCCCCGGAACCCCTCCGGTGGCCCCGGTACAATACCGATATGCCCCCGAAACTTTCCGGTGACCGTATGACAACTTCCCATATAAAAATCTTCACCTCCGGACCATTCCGGAACTCCTCGTGACGTCCGGGATCCCATACGGGACTCCGAACAACATTCGGTAATCACATACAAGTCTTCCTAATAACCCTAGCGTCACCGAACCTTAAGTGTGTAGACCCTACGGGTTCGGGAATCATGCAGACATGACCGAGACAACTCTCCGACCAATAACCAACAGCGGGATCTGGATACCCATGTTGGCTCCCACATGTTCCACGATGATCTCATCGGATGAACCACGATGCCGAGGATTCAATCAACCCCGTATACAATTCTCTTTGTCAATCGGTGCGTTACTTGCCCGAGACTCGATCGTCGGTATCCCAATACCTCGTTCAGTCTCGTTACCGGCAAGTCACTTTACTCGTACCGTAATGCAAGATCCCGTGACCAAACACTTGGTCACTTTGAGCTCATTATGATGATGCATTACTGAGTGGGCCTAGAGATACCTCTCCGTCATACGGAGTGACAAATCCCAGTCTCGATCCGTGTCAACCCAACAGACACTTTTGGAGATACCTATAGTGCACCTTTATAGTCACCCAATTACGTTGTGACGTTTGGTACACCCAAAGTACTCCTACGGTATCTGGGAGTTACACGATCTCATGGTCTAAGGAAAAGATACTTGACATTGGAAAAGCTCTAGCAAAACAAACTACACGATCTTGTGCTATGCTTAGGATTGGGTCTTGTCCATCACATCATTCTCCTAATGATGTGATCCCGTTATCAACGACATCTAATGTCCATAGTCAGGAAACCATGACTATCTGTTGATCAACGAGCTAGTCAACTAGAGGCTCACTAGGGACATATTATGGTCTATGTATTCACACGTGTATTACGATTTCCGGATAATACAATTATAGCATGAATAAAGACAATTATCATGAACAAGGAAATATAATAATAATCCTTTTATTATTGCCTCTAGGGCATATTTCCAACAGTCTCCCACTTGCACTAGAGTCAATAATCTAGTTACATTGTGATGAATCAAACACCCATAGAGTTCTGGTGTTGATCGTGTTTTGCTTGCGAAAGAGGTTTAGTCAACGGATCTGCGACATTCAGATCCGTATGTACTTTGCAAATATCTATGTCTCCATCTTGAATGTTTTCACGGATGGAGTTGAAACGACGCTTGATGTGCCTGGTCTTCTTGTGAAACCTGGGCTCCTTGGCAAGGGCAATAGCTCCAGTGTTGTCACAGAAGAGTTTGATCGGCCCCGACGCATTGGGTATGACTCCTAGGTCGGTGATGAACGCCTTCACCCAAATTGCTTCATGCGCTGCCTCCGAGGCTGCCATGTACTCCACTTCACATGTAGATCCCGCCACGACGCTCTGCTTGCAGCTCCACCAGCTTACTGCTCCACCATTCAACATATACACGTATCCGGTTTGTGACTTAGAGTCATCCAGATCTATGTCGAAGCTAGCGTCGACGTAACCCTTTACGACGAGCTCTTCGTCACCTCCATAAACGAGAAACATGTCCTTTGTCCTTTTCAGGTACTTCAGGATATTCTTGACCGCTGTCCAGTGTTCCTTGCCGGGATTACTTTGGTACCTTCCTACCAAACTTACGGCAAGGTTTACATCAGGTCTGGTACACAGCATGGCATACATAATAGATCCTATGGCTGAAGCATAGGGGATGACACTCATCTCTTCTTTATCTTTTACCGTGGTCGGGCATTGAGCCGAGCTCAATCTCACACCTTGCAATACAGGCAAGAACCCTTTCTTGGACTGATCCATTTTGAACTTCTTCAAAATCTTATCAAGGTATGTGCTTTGTGAAAGACCTATGAGGCGTCTCGATCTATCCCTATAGATCTTGATGCTTAATATGTGAGCAGCTTCTCCAAGGTCCTTCATTGAAAAACACTTATTCAAGTAGGCCTTAATGCTGTCCAAAAGTTCTATATCATTTCCCATCAAAAGTATGTCATCTACATATAATATGAGAAATGCTATAGAGCTCCCACTCACTTTCTTGTAAACGCAGGCTTCTCCATAAGTCTGCATAAACCCAAACGCTTTGATCATCTCATCAAAGCGAATGTTCCAACTCCGAGATGCTTGCACCAGCCCATAAATGGATCGTTGGAGCTTGCATACTTTGTTAGCATTCTTAGGATCGACAAAACCCTCCGGCTGCATCATATACAGTTCTTCCTTAAGATGCCCGTTAAGGAATGCCGTTTTGACGTCCATCTGCCATATCTCATAATCATAGTATGCGGCAATTGCTAACATGATTCGGACGGACTTCAGCTTTGCTACAGGAGAGAAAGTCTCATCATAGTCAACCCCTTGAACTTGCCGATAACCCTTAGCGACAAGTCGAGCTTTATAGATGGTAATATTACCATCCGCGTCCGTATTCTTCTTAAAGATCCATTTGTTTTCTATCGCTCGCCGATCATCGGGCAAGTCTGTCAAAGTCCACACTTTGTTTTCATACATGGATTCTATCTCGGATTGCATGGCTTCAAGCCATTTGTTGGAATCTGGGCCCGCCATCGCTTCTTCATAGTTTGAAGGTTCACCATTGTCTAACAACATGATTTCCAGGACAGGGTTGCCATACCACTCTGGTGTGGAACGTGTCCTTGTGGACCTACGAAGTTCAGTAGAAACTTGATCCGAAGTACCTTGATCATCATCATTAATTTCCTCTCCAGTTGGTGTAGGCACCACAGGAACATTTTCTTGAGCTGCACTACTTTCTGGTTCAAGAGGTAGTACTTCATCGAGTTCTACTTTCCTCCCACTTACTCCTTTCGAGAGAAACTCTTTTTCCAGAAAGGATCCGTTCTTGGCAACAAATATCTTGCCCTTGGATCTTAAGTAGAAGGTATACCCAATGGTTTCCTTAGGGTATCCTATGAAGACACATTTTTCCGACTTGGGTTCGAGCTTTTCAGGTTGTAGTTTCTTGACATAAGCATCGCATCCCCAAACTTTTAGAAACAACAGCTTAGGTTCCTTCCCAAACCATAATTCATACGATGTCGTCTCAACGGATTTAGACGGTGCCCTATTTAAAGTGAATGTAGCTGTCTCTAGAGCGTATCCCCAAAATGATAGCGGTAAATCGGTAAGAGACATCAGAGATCGCACCATATCCAATAGAGTGCGATTACGATGTTCGGACACATCGTTACACTGAGGTGTTCCAGGTGGCGTGAGTTGTGAAATGATTCCACATTTCCTTAAGTGTGTACCAAATTTGTGACTTAAGTATTCTCCTCCACGATCTGATCGTAGGAACTTTATCTTTCGGTCACGTTGATTCTCTACCTCATTCTGAAATTCCTTGAACTTTTCAAAGGTCTCAGACTTGTGTTTCATCAAGTAGACATACCCATATCTACTCAAGTCATCAGTGAGAGTGAGAACATAACGATATCCTCCGCGAGCCTCAACGCTCATTGGACCACACACATCGGTATGTATGATTTCCAATAAGTTGGTTGCTCGCTCCATTGTTCCGGAGAACGGAGTCTTGGTCATTTTGCCCATGAGGCATGGTTCACATGTGTCAAATGATTCATAATCAAGAGACTCTAAAAGTCCATCAGCATGGAGCTTCTTCATGCGCTTGACACCAATGTGTGACCAAGGCGGCAGTGCCACAAGTATGTGGGACTATCGTTATCAACTTTACATCTTTTGGTATTCACACTATGAATATGTGTAACATTACTTTCGAGATTCATTAAGAATAAACCATTGACCATCGGGGCATGACCATAAAACATATCTCTCATATAAATAGAACAACCATTATTCTCGGATTTAAATGAGTAGCCATCTCGTATCAAACGAGATCTAGATACAATGTTCATGCTCAAACTTGGCACTAAATAACAATTATTGAGGTTTAAAACTAATCCCGTAGGTAAATGTAGAGGTAGCGTGCCGACGGCGATCACATCGACCTTGGAACCATTCCCGACGTGCATCGTCACCTCGTCCTTCACCAGTCTCCGCTTATTCCGCAGCTCCTGCTGCGAGTTACAAATATGAGCAACGGCACCGGTATCAAATACCCAGGAGTTACTACGACTACTGGTAAGGTACACATTAATTACATGTATATCAAATATACCTTTAGTGTTGCCGGCCTTCTTGTCCGCTAAGTATTTGGGGCAGTTCCGCTTCCAGTGACCCTTCCCTTTGCAATAAAAGCACTCAGTCTCAGGCTTGGGTCCATTCTTTGACTTCTTCCCGGCAACTGGCTTACCGGGCCCGGCAACATCCTTGCCATCCTTCTTGAAGTTCTTCTTACCCTTGCCCTTCTTGAACTTGGTGGTTTTATTGACCATCAACACTTGATGTTCTTTCTTGATTTCTACCTCTGCTGACTTCAGCATTGAAAATACTTCAGGAATGGTTTTCACCATCCCCTGCATATTGTAGTTCATCAAAAAGCTCTTGTAGCTCGGTGGGAGCGACTGAAGGATTCTGTCAATGACCGCCTCGTCCGGGAGGTTAATGTCCAGCTGGGACAGGCGGTTGTGCAACCCAGA
Source organism: Triticum aestivum (assembly GCF_018294505.1). Classification (NCBI taxonomy): domain Eukaryota; kingdom Viridiplantae; phylum Streptophyta; class Magnoliopsida; order Poales; family Poaceae; genus Triticum; species Triticum aestivum. Next base: position 126,886,123 of record NC_057795.1, on the reverse strand, counting down.
CATTTTGAGTATGTGCTCACTAACAGAACTATTTTCCTCCATCTTACAACTGTAGAACTTGTCGGAGACTTCATATCTCTTGACCCGGGCATGAGCTTGAAAAACCATTTTCAGCTCCTCGAACATCTCATATGCTTCGTGTTGCTCAAAACGCTTTTGGAGCCCCGGTTCTAAGCTGTAAAGCATGCTGCACTGAACGAGGGAGTAATCATCAGCACGTGACTGCCAAGCGTTCATAACGTCTTGGTTCTCTAGGATGGGTGCGTCACCTAGCGGTCCTTCTAGGACATATGCTTTCTTGGCAGCTATGAGGATGATCCTCAGGTTCCGGACCCAGTCCGTATAGTTGCTGCCATCATCTTTCAGGTTGGTTTTCTCTAGGAACGCGTTGAAGTTCATGTTGACATGAGCGTTGGCCATTTGATCTACAAGACATATTTGCAAAGGTTTTAGACTAAGTTCATGATAATTAAGTTCATCTAATCAAATTATTTAATGAACTCCCACTCAGATTAGACATCCCTCTAGTCATCTAAGTGTTACACGATCCGAGTCGACTAGGCCGTGTCCGATCATCACGTGAGACGGACTAGTCATCATCGGTGAAAATCTCCATGTTGATCATATCTTCCATACGACTCATGTTCGACCTTTCGGTCTCTGTGTTCCGAGGCCATGTCTGTACATGCTAGGCTCGTCAAGTTGACCCTAAGTGTTTTTGCATGTGTAAAACTGTCTTACACCCGTTGTATGTGAACGTAAGAATCTATCACACCCGATCATCACGTGGTGCTTCGAAACGACGAACTTTAGCAATGGCGCACAGTTAGGGGGAACACTTCCTTGAAATTATTATAAGGGATCATCTTATTTACTACCGCTGTTCCAAGTAAACAAGATGCATAAACATAATAAACATCACATGCAATTATATAATAGTGACATGATATGGCCAATATCATATAGCTCCTTTGATCTCCATCTTCGGGGCTCCATGATCATCTTCGTCACCGGCATGACACCATGATCTCCATCATCATGATCTCCATCATCGTGTCTTCATGAAGTTGTCACGCCAACGACTACTTCTACTTCTATGGCTAACGCGTTTAGCAATAAAGTAAAGTAATTTACATGTCATTCTTCAATGACACGCAGGTCATACAAAATAAAGACAACTCCTATGGCTCCTGCCGGTTGTCATACTCATCGACATGCAAGTCGTGATTCCTATTAGAAGAACATGATCTCATACATCACAATATATCATTCATCATTCATCACAACTTTTGGCCATATCACATCACAAGGCAATTGCTGCAGAAACAAGTTAGACGTCCTCTAATTGTTGTTGCATCTTTTACGTGGCTGCAATTGGGTTCTAGCAAGAACGTTTTCTTACCTACGAATAACCACAACGTGATTTTGTCAACTTCTATTTACCCTTCATAAGGACCCTTTTCATCGAATCCGCTCCAACTAAAGTGGGAGAGACAGAGACCCGCTAGCCACCTTATGCAACTAGTGCATGTCAGTCGGTGGAACCTGTCTCATGTAAGCGTACGTGTAAGGTCGGTCCGGGCCACTTCATCCCACAATACCGCTGAAGCAATATAAGACTAGTAGCGGCAAGCAAGTTGACAAGATCTACGCCCACAACAAAATTGTGTTCTACTCGTGCAATAGAGAACTATGCATAGACCTAGCTCATGATGCCACTGTTGGGGAATGTTGCAGAAAATAAAAAAATTCCTACGGTTTCACCAAGATCCATCTATGAGTTCATCTAAGCAACGAGTGATAGGAGTGCATCTACATACCTTTGTAGATCGCGAGCGGAAGCGTTCAAGAGAACGGGGATGATGGAGTCGTACTCGCCGTGATCCAAATCACCGATGACCAAGTGCCGAACGGACAGCACCTCCGCGTTCAACACACACACGGAGCGGATGACGTCTCCTCCTTCTTGATCCAGCAAGGGGGAAGGAGAGGTTGAGGAAGAAGGCTCCAACAGCAGCACGACGACGTGGTGGTGATGGAGTGGCAGATCTCTGGCAGGGCTTCGCCAAGCTCACGTGGAGGAGGAGATTTGTTGGGGAGGGGAGGGGCTGCGCCTTGGATGTTGTGTGCAGCCCTCCCCTCGCCCCTGTATTTATAGGGGAAGGGGGCCGGCCCCCTCTAGATGAGATCTAGAGGGGGGGCAGCGGCCAAGGGAGGGGGCTTGCCCCCCAAGCAAGGGGGGCGCCCCCACTAGGGTTTCCCCCCCAACCCTAGGCGCATGGGCCCAAGGGGGGGCGCCCAACCCTCCAGGGGCTGGTTCCCTGCCCACTACGGCCCATGAGGCCCTTCGAGAGAGGTGGCCCCTTCCGGTGGACCCCCGGAACCCCTCCGGTGGCCCCGGTACAATACCGATATGCCCCCGAAACTTTCCGGTGACCGTATGACAACTTCCCATATATAAATCTTCACCTCCGGACCATTCCGGAACTCATCGTGACGTCCGGGATCTCATCCGGGATTCCGAATAACATTCGATAGTCACATACAAGTCTTCCTAATAACCCTAGCGTCATTGAACCTTAAGTGTGTAGACCCTACGGGTTCGGGAATCATGCAGACATGACCGAGACAGCTCTCCGACCAATAACCAACAGCGGGATCTGGATACCCATGTTGGCTCCCACATGTTCCACGATGATCTCATCGGATGAACCACGATGTCGAGGATTCAATCAACCCCGTATACAATTCCCTTTGTCAATCGGTACGTTACTTGCCCGAGACTCGATCATCGGTATCCCAATACCTCGTTCAGTCTCGTTACTGGCAAGTCACTTTTCTCTTACCGTAATGCATGATCCCGTGACCAAACACTTGGTCACTTTGAGCTCATTATGATGATGCATTACCGAGTGGGCCCAGAGATACATCTCCGTCATACGGAGTGACAAATCCCAGTCTCGATCTGTGTCAACCCAACAGACACTTTCGGAGATACCTGTAGTGCACCTTTATAGTCACCCAGTTATGTTGTGACGTTTGGTACACCCAAAGTACTCCTACGGTATCCGGGAGTTACACGATCTCATGGTCTAAGGAAAAGATACTTGACATTGGAAAAGCTCTAGCAAAACGAACTACACGATCTTGTGCTATGCTTAGGATTGGGTCTTGTCCGTCACATCATTCTCCTAATGATGTGATCCCGTTATCAAGGACATCTAATGTCCATAGTCAGGAAACCATGACTATTTGTTGATCAACGAGCTAGTCAACTAGAGGCTCACTAGGGACATATTATGGTCTATGTATTCACATGTGTATTACGATTTACGGATAATACAATTATAGCATGAATAAAGACAATTATCATGAACAAGGAAATATAATAATAATCCTTTTATTATTGCCTCTAGGGCATATTTCCAACATACACAATCCCCAAGAAGAAGTGTATTGTATCAGCAACAAAAATGGAGAAGTTGTTACAAAAGGGAGTAATGGGATATATTCTGAAAGTGCGTGAAGTGGAAACAGAACACAACAAACATCTCCAACCTCCTCCCAGAGTACTTCAACCTCTGTTAAAAACTTTTGCTAATGTGTTTGAAGAGTCACAACAACTTCCCCCAAAAAGGGATTGTGATCACAGGATCATTCTGCAAGAAGGAGCAAAACCTCCAAATCTGAGACCCTATAGAGTTCCACATTACCAGAAAGCTGCTATGGAAGAGATTATCAAACAACTCATTAAGAAAGGAGAAACTTTCAGTCTTTTTTCCTCTCCAGCTATCATGGTCATAAAGAAAGATGGAGACCGGAGACTATGTGTGGATTACAAAGAATTAAATGTTGTTACTGTTAAGAACATGTTTCCAATGCCAATCATTGAAGATTTGTTGGGTGAGATGCATGGAGCAAGAATTTTCTCCAAACTGGATATGAGATCAAGGTACCATCAGATTCAAATGGCTCCTGAAGATATACATAAAACATCATTCAGAACTCACATGGGCCACTATGAGTATACAGTAGTTCCCTTTGGTCTATTATGTGGCCCAGGAACATTTCAAAGTCTCATGAACAAAGTAGCTGAGGAAGTTAATGAAACAGAAAAACCCGAGTTCCTATTGGTTTTCTTTGATGATATGTTGATTTTCAATAAATCAATGGAATATCACACCAGACATGTAGAAAAGACACTCACAACACTAAGGAAACAACAGTTATATGCCAAGTTGTCCAAATGCACTTTTGCTACTGATCAAGTAGCATATCTAGGACACATTATTTCAGCTGAAGGAGTAGCAAGAGACCCTGGAAAAATCCAAGCAGTATTGGACTGGGAGGAACCTGAGACTGTGTCCCAGTTAAAAGGATTTTTGGGCTTAACTGGATATTACATAAGGTTTGTCAAAACTATTGACAAATATGCAGACCACTACATGATATGCTGAAGAAAGATGCATTTCAATGGGGCCCTACACAAAGTCAAGCTTTTCAACTGTTGAAACAGACAATGAAAAGATGCCCAGTTCTAGCAATGCCAGACTTTTCTCTGCCCTTCACCATTGAAGTTGATGCATGTGCAACAGGGATTGGAGCAGTCCTCATGCAGAAAGGAAGACCACTAGCTTTTCTCAGTAAAAGCTTGGGACCCAAATTTTTTGCTCAATCTATTTATGAAAATGAAGCTATGGCTATCTTAGAAGCTCTCAAAAAGTGGAGGCATTATGTCTGGGGAAATTCCTTAATAATCAAGACATACCAACACTCTCTTAAATACATGACAACACAGAGGTTGACAGAAGGAGTCCAACACAAACTGCTACAGAAACTGTTAGAATATGATTATACCATAGAATACAAGAAAGGAAAAGAGAATGTAGTAGCAGATGCTCTGTCTAGGAAAGGAAATCCTAGCAGCTCTTGTTGCACCAGCATGACTGTGATAGTTCCAACATGGACTAAGAGATGTTAAAAAGAGCTACCAACAAGATCAGGATAGTGCAAATCTATTAAAGAAAGTAGCTGCTGATACAAGACCAGCTCCCAAGTTTGCTGTTCAAAATGGTCTGATTAAGTACAACAACAGAATCTATGTGGGAGCTAGTAACAATTTCAGACAACAGTTGTTAATTTTTTTCAGTTGTTATTTTTTTCATACTTCTGCATTAGGAGGCCATTTTGGTATTAATAAAGCTACACATTACAGACTTAAAAAGAGTGTTCTGCTGGCCAAAAATGAGAAAAGATATAGAACAATTTGTGTCACAATGTCATGTGTGCCAACTGAACAAAGTGGAATAAATACATCCACCTGGCCTACTACAACCATTACCTATTCCAGACATGGCTTGGGCTCACATCACCATGGACTTCATCACTGCCTTGCCAAAATCACAAGGGAAAGAGGTCATAGTGGTGGTGGTAGATCATTTCACCAAATATTCTCATTTCATTCCTCTAGCTCATCCATTTACAGTACAAATTGTCTTTGAAGCACTCATGGATAATGTGGTGAAGCTACATGGTCTTCCTATCTGTATCATTTCTGACAGGGACACCGTCTTTACAAGCAAACTATATCAAGAATTGTTTGCAGCTTTCAGAGTTAAGATCAGGTTCAGTATGGACTCTCACCCACAAATAGATGGGCAAACAGAGCGAGTAAATCAGTGCCTAGAAGCTTACCTAAGAGGCATGGTTTTTCAAGAACCTAAAAAGTGGATCAAGTGGCTACCTCTAGCTGAACTCTGGTACAATACAAGTTATCATTCTTCGCTGAAATGTACTCCATTCCACGCCTTATATGGATACAAGCCTCCACAGATTGGTGAGTTTGCAGTGGATACCTCTCTCTCCCCGGAAGCAGCACTCGCAATATCTGAAAGAGAGCACATGATCCAGAGACTGAAAGCAAATCTGGAACATGCTCAAAGTAGAATTAAACATTTTGCTGACCAAAACAGAACGGAAAGAGCCTTCCAGGTGGGAGACAACGTGTATTTGAAAATCCAACCTTACAGACAGAATGCTTTTGGACTGAGAGGATCTTTGAAGCTTATGTCAAAGTTCTATGGGCCCTACAAGATCATAAAAAGAATTGGAGAGGTCTCTTACAAACTTTTGTTGCCTGAAGGGACTAAGACCCATCCAGTGTTCCACATCAGTCAACTAAAGAAGCATATCGGCCATCAAGCAGTTCCACTTCCACTTCCACATGTACCACCAGTCACTCCAGAGGGCTACATTAAAACAATTCCAGTGGCAGTTCTCGATGGGCGGGTCATTTAGAGGAACAAAAATACGGTGGGTCAATCCCTAGTACAATGGGAAAGTTTAGCGCCGGATGATGCAACGTGGGAAGATGCAGCGTTTCTCAACAAGACGTTCCCATGACACAAGCTGTTTTGCCTTGAGGACAAGGCGCTCGTTATGACGGCGGCATTGTCAGGACCTGAACCAAGGCGTTACTGAAGAGAAGACAGAAGCAGAAGATTCAGTTAACCAATGGACCGGATGCAAGAAGATCAACGGCTCGGATGAATCCTCGCGTCCCCTACCAGATTAAACGCAACCACTGTTTTGTACTCCCTCCGTCCGAAAATACTTGTCATCAAAATGGGTACCCTTTATCCATTTTGATGACAAGTATTTCCGGACGGAGGGAGTAACCATTACTACTGTTACAGCCTCAGAGCTGGTTCCGTCCTTAGAGCATCTCCAACAGCCGCGCCAAACTAGCACCGCACCGCAAAATTGGACGTTTTAGCGCGCGCGCAACCGGTATAGTTGCTCCAACGGGCGTGCAAAAACACCGCGCGCGGCATATGTAGTTCAGCGCGCTGGCCGAAACACAATCATGCGCCGATTATTTGCTGCGCCCGCTCCTGCGCGCTGGACTCTCGCGAGCTCGCTCTCCAACTCCCACCCCCCATCCAGTCGCGCCGCCGCCGCCGCCCGCACCCCGGCGACCGTTCCGGCGCTTCCCCGGCCTATCCCCGCACCGACGTGGCTTCTCCGCCCCTCCTCTAGTCCCGTCGTGTCACAGCTCTAGAATATTGTTTGTAAATAGTTGCATCTTCATCCAGGCATCATATTTAAATTTCTGAAACATGAGTTGAGGATTGTTGGAAGCCTCAAAACCCTAAATAAAAGAGGGGCAAAGAACCCTGGAAAATGCATTCAATGTTTTCAAAATGGCCTTAAATAATGTTGGTTATATTTTGGCAAGGGTTTTGCACCAAACCAAAAATAATGAACATTTTTGAGGAATATTTTGAGCACTGAATTTAAATCATTACTTTATTTGCATTTGGAACTATATTCATAATTTGTATAGAATATATTTCCAACTACCCTGAAACATTTTATGTGCTTTTGGAAAAGTCCATTAAGCAGCATAAATATTTTCAGAGGAGTTTTTGGCATTGTTTGAATTATTTTTAAATTCAAAACAGTGGCAAAACAGATTAAATAAAAGAAAACAGAACTGAAATAGAAATAAAAGAAAGAGAGAGAAGGAAGTTACCTGGCCTCACCCGTGCAGCCCACCAGAGCCGGTCCAGCACTGTGCGGCCCAGCCCACCTCCTCCTCCCTGTCGCCTTCCTCCTCGCGCCAGTAGGCAGAGGAGGGACTCGGCGCACGCGCCCGAGCTCGCCACGCCACCACCCTGCTCGTCTGCATCGCCTGAGGCCACCACGACGCCTCGCGCCTTCTCCTCGGCGCCGCCTCGACCCCTGGAACCCTCCCGCTCACTCCCTCGTCCCCATCTCCTCCTCTGTTCTTTCTCTCGCACGCACCCGAGAGCGAACGTCGCCGCCGCTTGCTGCTGCCGCGGCCACCGCCGCCCCCTCGCTTCTCTGACCAGCCCACGAGCTCCGCCTAGAACCCAAGCGCCTCTCCGCCGACCCACGCAAGGCCGGAGGACCCCAAGACGACGCCGCGACCCTTCTTCCCCGACCACGGCCGCCGGATGCCGCCGCCCGATTCGTCGTCCACAGGGCCTCCCTGAGCTCGCCGTCTTCTTCATACGACTCCCTGTGAGCCCCTCTCCCTTTCCCCTCATACCCCGCGGTGGATTTGGTTCGCTAGCTCGATTCCCGCCATCACCGAGAGCTTCTCGCCGCCGCGCTCGTCACTGCCAGCGCTAGCAAGCCCCGACGACCAAACTGAGCTCGCAGACTACTTCTGTGTGCTGTGTAGATGCTGCTGCGCTGCTCAGCTCCCTCGCCCGCGAGCTCTAGCCCTCTTAGCCGCAACCACCGAACTCCGGCCGCCGCCGCAAGCTCCGCTCCGGCGAGTGCTGACCACCCCGCGTCCTTCCGTCACCTCCTCCGGATGCGCACGAGCGCTAGGAACCCACAGAGCCTCTCCGCGCGGCGTTTGGCCGCCGGAGCAAGAAACCCGAAGGCCTCCGCCGTCTCGGCCTCGCCGGCGTCAAGCCGCCGGCAGGTTAGGCCCTGCTGACCAGGGGTTTGACCCCCCCTGGGTCAATGACAGGTGGGGCCAGCCCCCCTGTTAATTAGTTTAGTTTATTTTAATTTATTTAGCCACTGTTTCACTGCCATGTGGGCCCGAGGCCCTGCTAATTTGGTTTAGGTACTAATTAAATTTTAGCTAACCCACTGACCCGCTGACTGTGGGCCCCAGCCCTTCTAATTACGTTAGTTAAGAATTAACTAAAACATGTTTAAGTCCTGTGTCACTGACGTGTGGCCCCCACACGTCAGGTTTGACCCGAGCCAGTCCAGTTGACTTGCTGACGTCATCATGATGTCAGGCTGATGCAGCAATTGTTTTCTGGAGTTTTAAATAAATCAGAAATGATTTATTAAATTCAGAAAATGCCCTAAATTTCAATAAATCATAGAAAATTAACCGTAACTCCAAATTAAATAATTTATATATGAAAAATTATCAGAAAAATTCAAGGAATCCATCTGTACCATTTCCATGCATGTTAGAACAACTTATAGATGCTGTTTAGCACAAATCATATAAAGGGCATTTGAATAATCACATATGGAGTTTGAATTTGAATCTTGTATTCAAACCAACTTCATTTAATCTGTTGCTAGTTGCATTAGCCCAAAACACATTCATTTTGCCATGTCATGATCATGCATCATATTGTGCATTGCATTGATTGTGTTCCTTTCTGTGTTGCCGGTATTTGTCCCCTCTCGATAGAAGTGATACCGATGATGTGATCGTTGACACTAATGAAGACTCAATGTTATCTTCAGAAGTGCCAGGCAAGCAAAACCCCCTTGTTCATTCCGATACAATCCTACTCTCTCGCTCCTGCTCTCTTTTACTGCATTAGGACAACACCGATTCATTTGTTACTTGCTGCGGTAGCTGAACCCCTTTATCCTTTGCATCACCTGTCATTGCCACAGTAAATAGATGAAACCCACTAGCATGAGTAGGAGTTGTTTGAGCCCTGTTGTGCCTACTCATTCATGTTTGATTGTCATGCCTGCTACTGCGTAGAGTTGAGTCAGGTCTGATTCATCGGGGATGAATCAGAGGTGTGTGAACATGTCCTACTGTGTGTGAGCTAAGTGTGTGAACACGATTTGGTAAAGGTAGCGGTGAGAGGCAATGTAGGAGTACATGGTGGGTTGTCTCATTGAAGCCGTCCTCAGGAACTGAGTTCTGTGTTTGTGATCCATGATTCAGCTACTACCATGCATTGGGCCCTGAAATATGACCCCGCTCGACTTCTTATTCACCCTTGTCCTCTGTCCAGGAGTTGCAAGTAGTTTCTGGTGTTTGTAGTATGCTGGAGGCCATGGACAGCGCTGACCGTAGGGGTGGGCTGTGATGCGGTAGGCACGTGGCCGGGTATACCGGGCGCCCGTTTGGTGTCACGGAACCCTGTTCACATTGTTTGGGGCTGTGAGCGAAACTCCGGCCGGATCTCCTCATGGATGGAACCCGAATAGGCGATAAACCTGGACTAGAGACTTGAGTGTTTAGGTAGGTCGTGGTCTACACCCACGTCGGCTTTCGCTTGAAGTCTGCCGAGCATATGTCGTGTGCAGATGCTAAGTGGTGGAAACATGTATGAAGAAGTACACCCGTGCAGGGTTAATATCATCTATTCGAATAGCCGTGTCCGCGGTAAAGGACTTCTGGGTTGCTTATATCAGTTCATAGACAAGTGAAAGTGGATACTCTAAAATATGCAAGATAAGTGTGAGTGCTATGAATGGCGTTCTCGTAGGGAGACGGGAGCGGATCCATAGTGGTGTATTGATATGGTGAATATGTGGACTCGTGTGCGCCACCTCAAAAGAGTCGCTTGCAGTCGTAGTTTAGGATAGCCACCGAGTCAAAGCTGGCTTGCTGCAGTTAAACCCCACCACCCCTTTGTTGATAATGATGCATATGTAGTTAGTTCTGATGTAAGTCTTGCTGGGTACATTTGTACTCACGTTTGCCTATTTTATGTTTTTGCAGAGAGACTTCGGTCTCGCTAGTAGTTTCGCGTGGACTTCGACGTTTAGCTTGTTACCTCAGCTACGATCTTGTGCCCTCGGCAGGATCTGGTAGATAGTCAGGATTCTCAGCCTTTTTCATTTATAGATGTCTGCACCCAGACATGATAGCTTCCGCTTGTGCTTTGACTTGTATGCTTTGAGTGTTGGGTCATGAGACCCATGTTTGTAATATCTCGCTCCTCGGAGCCTATTGATTAAATACTTGAGTCGTAGAGTCATGTTGTGATGACATGTTGTATTTGCACATATCGAGCATATTGTGTGTATGTTATTGAAATGCTTGGTATGTGTGGGATCTGACCATCTAGTTGTTTATCTTTAGTAGCCTCTCTTACCGAGAAATGTCTCCTAGTGTTTCCATTGAGCCTTGGTAGCTTGCTACTGCTCCGGAACACTTAGGCTGGCCGGCATGTGTCCTTCTTCGTTCCTGTGTCTGTCCCTCCGGGGAAATGTCACGCGATGACTACCGGAGTCCTGTTAGCCCGCTACAGCCCGGTTCACCGGAGTCCTGCTAGCCCAGTGCTACAGCCTGGATTCACTCGCTGATGACCGACACGTTCGATGCTGGGTCATGGATGCCTGTCCGTGTAAGTCTGTGCCACTTTGGGTTTACGACTAGCCATGTCAGCCCGGGCTCCTTATCATATGGATGCTAGCGACACTGTCATATACGTGTGCCAAAAGGCGCAAACGGTCCCGGGCAAAGGTAAGGCGACACCCGTGGGAATACCGTGTGTGAGGCCGCAAAGTGAAATGAGGTGTTACATGCTAGGTCGATGTGGCATTGAGTCGGGGTCCTGACAGCGTTGGTATCAGAGCTTGACTGCCTGTAGGATTACCAAGCCAAACTGGTCGAAGTTGAGTCTAGAAATTCTTTAGTTATGTAAGGGAATTGATTGTGGGATGGAACGTAAGGCTCTTTTTACTCCTTATACCTTATGCCTTCTGATCTGAGTCATCTTATCTTTCCTGCGGGGATTAAGAACTAGGCTATCTTTTCTTTCTATCAGGATCACGTGTTACTAATCCGTAGACTTATAGATCGTTGGACTTAAGCCTCGTTTCAGTTCCTAGTACTTCTGTATGTTAATTATTGATCTCGAGACCTTGATATTGTGCTTCTGAGTGGTTATGCCACCATTTTTGTGAATGTCTCAAATCTTTTCTGAGCATTTACAGCCGTTATGCTGTCCGAGTCATTCCAGGTTTCTAAATAGTCTGATGCATTTGCAAAATCCTTTCCCTTTGGTTTCGATGTTCCTTTATGCCAGCTCAATCACACTAATTGTTGAGTTGAGGTATTCTATTGCCTTGACATTATGTTGGAGTTACTATTATGACCCTAGGTGTCTCAGGGGATCATCTAGTAATTTAGCCATGATTTGTGTTTCCAGTGTGATGATTCTGGCCATCATTCTCGAAAGCATCCCGTGATGCTACTTAGTAGTAGGTATTCTACTCCTTGGGTTTTGAACCCGAGATTCACTCTACTTACTTCATGTTGATAGTGTTGCTAGTTCCTTTAGGATATTAGTAACTTTGCGATAGTCCTCGAGGTTCGTGGTATATCCTTCTTCCAATTACCATGAACCATTCTTGGCAGGAGTTCTTCTGAACCAAAAGATGACAACAAGAGTGCTCTTGATGAGTTCTCCATTATATATTGTGGCTCTGCCAGTTCTACCTTTCCGCATGGATTGTCCGGAAGAAATATGTTGAACTTGGTTCGACATACTAATCTATGCATCCACAACTCAGAAAGTTATATGTTCCTTTGAGTTGTCCCTCTTTAGTTGCATTCTGACCCTCGTCTATCAATTGATAGTCAAGAGTATGCGTGCATTCGTTTATCGATGCCTATTACTCTTGTGGTCCGTCAAGCCATTCTATTGCGGAATGACTAGGAGAAACAAACTCCAGTACCTCTTCCATATCTAGGATTGGGTCAAAACAATTGTACTCCGCAGATCAAAATGCCAATCCAGCTTTTGCTCTGTTCTACCTTGGAGTATTACCATCTTTTATATCGGGATTGTTATAGGAATTGCACACCATCCTATGAACTCTTGGTACAGTGATACTTCTTGCCATCATTGTTCATTCCTCGGTTCCTGTGTTGATGCAACCGGAATACCGACAAATGAATTGTGATGTGTGAAATCAATACGCCTAGCAACCTCGTTGCTGGGTAGTTAAAGGATAATAATTTCATTCTTAGTGTGTTGATTATTGAATCATCATTCTAAGACTGATCGTGCTATCTAGTCCTTATTTCCGGTGCACCCTTCGATCAATGAGTTAGGATTGTGCCAATCCCTCGCTCTGTTGATCATATCGTCTTGCCCTAAAAAGCAAGATTGTTCCTGAGCCTAATAGCATATCGGTGGTTGTGATTTTCCGATTATCTTCTCGGAAGTATCACCGGGTCGTCACCCGACCGCTATGTTGAGCTCGTGATCAAGTTGGTTTATCCTTGTAAACCACCCCTTCTCCAAGAATCTGTGTGGGATACCCCTGAGCTAGTTGGCTAAGCTGAACAACAACTTGGAAAGTTGGAAGATGGAAGCTTGCCCGACTTAGTTCGTTCCAAAGGGATATTCTTGTGTAGTGTGTGTTGAAGAAAGATGATATCTTCATCGATTGGTCCTTGTGATCAGTTGCTGGACCTATTGTCTTATCAATCCTTTGATTTGAGTGTGGGCTATCGTCAAATCAAATCAGTACCAACGATGCTCGTAATGTTGTCTTATTCGTGGTTGATCCCTCGAGCATGCACCATTACATCTTTGGTCTGACCAATGCTATCACCGTGTTCACTTAACTATGGAATTCCTTTTAAAAGGAAACCTAGATGAATTGTTGTTGAGCCCATTGGCAACATCCTTATCTCCTCCATGATGTTGTTGAACATTAAGCTAGTGTTGGAAACTTTTGAAAGCATTTTCTTCATGCTAGCTCATGAAGTATTTGTTTGATGAAAGGAGTGACTTCCTCTTATACACGTGCATTTGGTGAAAGTTGCCGCCGTGGATTTGAGAAAGTTAGTTTTGCTTCCTCTGGAATCATCCCAAGTCAGTCATGCATACGTGCGAAGTATTCTGTGGTCTGGAGACTTGCAACCTTCATTCCATATGTGTTCCGAGCACACCAAGCCACTGATTGAGTTGTTCAAAGATAAAGGAGTCTGTCCAAGGTGAACTCTTTGGACTTCCACGCGTGGAGACTTCGATGTCATTAATGATGGTTCCCCACCTGAACTCGGTAGTGTTTTATTATAAGACTACCACGTGGTCATGTTTGTCTGGGACAGCGTGTTCACATGTTTGTAGCAGAACCAGCTCATGTTTTGGAGCTTACTATCGTAGTTCATTCCCCGAGAATCTCGCAGCGTTATCTCGTCGAATTGTGTTGCAAACTTTCATTTTTCTTCCTAGACTCGATGAGTCTGGAATATCCTGACACCAACCAGATCTGAATCTCAGGCAGATATGATGGTTGGAATATTTCCCAAGAATTATAATATTGGTCGCACGATAACCGGTAAAGTGGATGTCGTGGCCAACACACCCAGCCGGAAGACCTGTTATTATAATATCTTGATTGATGAAGTTGGCCACCTCCCCATAGGGATTTCATAGGGTTTACTCCCTAGTTTCCCCTATGGATTTCTGAGATCCCGAAGTCCGACCTTTTTACTTGATGTTCTAGATATCAAACCATACCTATGAATGGGTTACACTAGCACATCAAGGAGAACATTAGAAGCGGAGTGCTAAATGTCTCTCGGTCGATCATCCAGATTTTATTTCCTTGGCCTCGCTAAGGTGAAATCTGAGAAAGTGTTATCTTCCTTTGCATCTGCATCATCCATCATCATTCATCATGGTAGCAAGTTGTGGTGCCAGGATCCTTGACACGGATGTTGGTAAAACCTTGATGATTATGGAATTGCTCAAGTTCTTGAGAGCACGCGCAAGTGCTAGGTTTGATCGTCGGCATTAACTGTATAATGCTCTCAGTTTCCTCGGTTATGCTATAACCATTCCAATAGTGGGATAATTCTCTGTTGTTGAGCCTCTCCCCAGTTACTAGAATCATTCCCATCATTTGCATTTTGTTCCCAGCTTGCACCGCCAATGTGTCATTCTACCATGGGTCTCTTCCATTTCCGGTGATAAGGAAATTCATCCATTACGTTGTCTTCAACAAGGTAATCCACGTCATCCAAGTCCGAGTATGCCATTCTACCGACCCCCGCCAACCGATTGCTGTGATTTGCCTTGGGCTGATATAGAGAGTCTCAATGATCTCTATATCAAAGGTAATTCTTTTTGCCACTTAAAATAATAATCTGCGAATCACCCTCCTCCAGGATGTTTCGTCGTGGTATCATGGCAATTCAACTCCTCGCTATGTTGACAACCGATCACCACATTCTTAAGTCTGAAATTGTTGTCTACCTAGTGAACCTTCGTCATCCGTTTCTTTCCACCCCTCTTGAAGAGTATCTCGTGTCTCAACCCGAGAGATGGTTCTATGTCTCATTCCGTGAGTTAATCCTGAGTTGTTCGATCTTCGAGGAGATCGACCCTTCTAGAGTCTTCTTCCCTCCATGTCATGTTGACAGGAGTTCTCAAGGCAAGACTTCAAGACAATAATGGTGATTGAATCAACGTTCAATTGAAGTGCAACCTGGATCGTGAAGATTGTGCTAGTTTGCGTTCCCCATCGTCTTACCCTACACTTGAATCTCGGGACGAGATTTTTGTTTAGTGGGGGTGAGTTGTCACAGCCCTAGAATATTGTTTGTAAATAGTTGCATCTTCATCCAGGCATCATATTTAAATTTCTGAAACATGAGTTGAGGATTGTTGGAAGCCTCAAAACCCTAAATAAAAGAGGGGCAAAGAACCCTGGAAAATGCATTCAATGTTTTCAAAATGGCCTTAAATAATGTTGGTTATATTTTGGCAAGGGTTTTGCACCAAACCAAAAATAATGAACATTTTTGAGGAATATTTTGAGCACTGAATTTAAATCATTACTTTATTTGCATTTGGAACTATATTCATAATTTGTATAGAATATATTTCCAACTACCCTGAAACATTTTATGTGCTTTTGGAAAAGTCCATTAAGCAGCATAAATATTTTCAGAGGAGTTTTTGGCATTGTTTGAATTATTTTTAAATTCAAAACAGTGGCAAAACAGATTAAATAAAAGAAAACAGAACTGAAATAGAAATAAAAGAAAGAGAGAGAAGGAAGTTACATGGCCTCACCCGTGCAGCCCACCAGAGCCGGTCCAGCACTGTGCGGCCCAGCCCACCTCCTCCTCCCTGTCGCCTTCCTCCTCGCGCCAGTAGGCAGAGGAGGGACTCGGCGCACGCGCCCGAGCTCGCCACGCCACCACCCTGCTCGTCTGCATCGCCTGAGGCCACCACGACGCCTCGCGCCTTCTCCTCGGCGCCGCCTCGACCCCTGGAACCCTCCCGCTCACTCCCTCGTCCCCATCTCCTCCTCTGTTCTTTCTCTCGCACGCACCCGAGAGCGAACGTCGCCGCCGCTTGCTGCTGCCGCGGCCACCGCCGCCCCCTCGCTTCTCTGACCAGCCCACGAGCTCCGCCTAGAACCCGAGCGCCTCTCCGCCGACCCACGCAAGGCCGGAGGACCCCAAGACGACGCCGCGACCCTTCTTCCCCGACCACGGCCGCCGGATGCCGCCGCCCGATTCGTCGTCCACAGGGCCTCCCTGAGCTCGCCGTCTTCTTCATACGACTCCCTGTGAGCCCCTCTCCCTTTCCCCTCATACCCCGCGGTGGATTTGGTTCGCTAGCTCGATTCCCGCCATCACCGAGAGCTTCTCGCCGCCGCGCTCGTCACTGCCAGCGCTAGCAAGCCCCGACGACCAAACTGAGCTCGCAGACTACTTCTGTGTGCTGTGTAGATGCCGCTGCGCTGCTCAGCTCCCTCGCCCGCGAGCTCTAGCCCTCTCAGCCGCAACCACCGAACTCCGGCCGCCGCCGCAAGCTCCGCTCCGGCGAGTGCTGACCACCCCGCGTCCTTCCGTCACCTCCTCCGGATGCGCACGAGCGCTAGGAACCCACAGAGCCTCTCCGCGCGGCGTTTGGCCGCCGGAGCAAGAAACCCGAAGGCCTCCGCCGTCTCGGCCTCGCCGGCGTCAAGCCGCCGGCAGGTTAGGCCCTGCTGACCAGGGGTTTGACCCCCCCTGGGTCGATGACAGGTGGGGCCAGCCCCCCTGTTAATTAGTTTAGTTTATTTTAATTTATTTAGCCACTGTTTCACTGCCATGTGGGCCCGAGGCCCTGCTAATTTGGTTTAGGTACTAATTAAATTTTAGCTAACCCACTGACCCGCTGACTGTGGGCCCCAGCCCTTCTAATTACGTTAGTTAAGAATTAACTAAAACCTGTTTAAGTCCTGTGTCACTGACGTGTGGCCCCCACACGTCAGGTTTGACCCGAGCCAGTCCAGTTGACCTGCTGACGTCATCATGACGTCAGGCTGATGCAGAAATTGTTTTCTGGAGTTTTAAATAAATCAGAAATGATTTATTAAATTCAGAAAATGCCCTAAATTTCAATAAATCATAGAAAATTAACCGTAACTCCAAATTAAATAATTTATATATGAAAAATTATCAGAAAAATTCAAGGAATCCATTTGTACCATTTCCGTGCATGTTAGAAAAACTTATAGATGCTGTTTAGCACAAATCATATAAAGGGCATTTGAATAATCACATATGGAGTTTGAATTTGAATCTTGTATTCAAACCAACTTCATTTAATCTGTTGCTAGTTGCATTAGCCCAAAACACATTCATTTTGCCATGTCATGATCATGCATCATATTGTGCATTGCATTGATTGTGTTCCTTTCTGTGTTGCCGGTATTTGTCCCCTCTCGATAGAAGTGATACCGATGATGTGATCGTTGACACTGATGAAGACTCAATGTTATCTTCAGAAGTGCCAGGCAAGCAAAAACCCCTTGTTCATTCCGATACAATCCTACTCTCTCGCTCCTGCTCTCTTTTACTGCATTAGGACAACACCGATTCATCTGTTACTTGCTGCGGTAGCTGAACCCCTTTATCCTTTGCATGACCTGTCATTGCCACAGTAAATAGATGAAACCCATTAGCATGAGTAGGAGTTGTTTGAGCCCTGTTGTGCCTACTCATTCATGTTTGATTGTCATGCCTGCTACTGCGTAGAGTTGAGTCAGGTCTGATTCATCGGGGATGAATCAGAGGTGTGTGAACATGTCCTACTGTGTGTGAGCTAAGTGTGTGAACACGATTTGGTAAAGGTAGTGGTGAGAGGCCATGTAGGAGTACATGGTGGGTTGTCTCATTGAAGCCGTCCTCAGGAACTGAGTTCTGTGTTTGTGATCCATGATTCAGCTACTACCATGCATTGGGCCCTGAAATATGACCCCGCTCGACTTCTTATTCACCCTTGTCCTCTGTCCAGGAGTTGCAAGTAGTTTCTGGTGTTTGTAGTATGCTGGAGGCCGTGGACAGCGCTGACCATAGGGGTGGGCTGTGATGCGGTAGGCACGTGGCCGAGTATACCGGGCGCCCGTTTGGTGTCACGGAACCCTGTTCACATCGTTTGGGGCTGTGAGCGAAACTCCGGCCGGATCTCCTCATGGATGGAACCCGAATAGGCGATAAACCTGGACTAGAGACTTGAGTGTTTAGGTAGGTCGTGGTCTACACCCACGTCGGCTTTCGCTTGAAGTCTGTCGAGCACATGTCGTGTGCAGACGCTAAGTGGTGGAAACATGTATGAAGAAGTACACCCCTGCAGGGTTAATATCATCTATTCGAATAGCCGTGTCCGCGGTAAAGGACTTCTGGGTTGCTTATATCAGTTCATAGACAAGTGAAAGTGGATACTCTAAAATACGCAAGATAAGTGTGAGTGCTATGAATGGCGTTCTCGTAGGGAGACGGGAGCGGATCCATAGTGGTGTATTGATATGGTGAATATGTGGACTCGTGTGCGCCACCTCAAAAGAGTCACTTGCAGTCGTAGCTTAGGATAGCCACCGAGTCAAAGCTGGCTTGCTGCAGTTAAACCCCACCACCCCTTTGTTGATAATGATGCATATGTAGTTAGTTCTGATGTAAGTCTTGCTGGGTACATTTGTACTCACGTTTGCCTATTTTATGTTTTTGCAGAGAGACTTCGGTCTCGCTAGTAGTTTCGCGTGGACTTCGACGTTTAGCTTGTTACCTCAGCTACGATCTTGTGCCCTCGGCAGGATCTGGTAGATAGTCAGGCTTCTCAGCCTTTTTCATTTATAGATGTCTGCACCCAGACATGATAGCTTCCGCTTGTGCTTTGACTTGTATGCTCTGAGTGTTGGGTCATGAGACCCATGTTTGTAATATCTCGCTCCTCGGAGCCTATTGATTAAATACTTGAGTCGTAGAGTCATGTTGTGATGCCATGTTGTATTTGCACATATCGAGCATATTGTGTGTATGTTATTGAAATGCTTGGTATGTGTGGGATCTGACCATCTAGTTGTTTATCTTTAGTAGCCTCTCTTACCGGGAAATGTCTCCTAGTGTTTCCATTGAGCCTTGGTAGCTTGCTACTGCTCCGGAACACTTAGGCTAGCCGGCATGTGTCCTTCTTCGTTCCTGTGTCTGTCCCTCCGGGGAAATGTCACGCGATGAATACCGGAGTCCTGTTAGCCCGCTACAGCCCGGTTCACCGGAGTCCTGCTAGCCCAGTGCTACAGCCTGGATTCACTCGCTGATGACCGACACGTTCGATGCTGGGTCATGGATGCCTATCCCTGTAAGTCTGTGCCACTTTGGGTTTACGACTAGCCATGTCAGCCCGGGCTCCTTATCATATGGATGCTAGCGACACTGTCATATACGTGTGCCAAAAGGCGCAAACGGTCCCGGGCAAAGGTAAGGCGACACCCGTGGGAATACCGTGCGTGAGGCCGCAAAGTGATATGAGGTGTTACATGCTAGGTCGATGTGGCATTGAGTCGGGGTCCTGACACGTCGGCCCTCGCGCGGGTCCATCCTCTGACGAACAGCGCCCGAGCGCTCGCTGCCGCTCGGCACCCACAAGGTGTTCGACAAAACGCCTACAAGGTATGTATTGCTCAAACTTCATGATTTTGGTGCATGTTGATTGTAGTTTTTATAGCATAGTATTGAACATTGTAGATGAGTTCGTCGTATGATTCTTTCGAAGAAGAATTTGATATGGAAGAGGAGGAGGATCTTGCAATGATCCTAGCTATGCATATCAATAAAAAACCGAAGCACGATGGTTCGGTTATGGGTCAGTAGAAAATTTGAAGAGATAGGATTGATGCCCATAACAGATTGATGAGGCACTATTTCGTGGAGAATCCCACATACCCGGAGTCGTATTTTCGTCGCCGGTTTAGGATGAGCACCGACTTGTTCAGGCGCATTGCAGAGAAACTAGCGAGCCATGACCGATTTTTTCAGCAAAGGAGGAATGCCGCCGGAGAGCTCGGGCATAGCACCTTTTAGAAGGTGACAACCGCTTTGCGTATGTTGGCATACGGTATCTCGGCTGATCTAGTTGATGATCACTTGGCTATGGGTGAGAGCCAAGCCATCATGTGTGTCAAGCGCTTTGCAGTGGGAATTGTGCAAGTGTTTGGCGAGGAGTATTTGAGATCTCCCAATGCTGAAGACGTCGCAAGGCTATTGGCGATGAACAAAGCTCGCGGCTTTCCTGGCATGCTTGGCTCAATAGATTGCATGCATTGGAGTTGGAAGAATTGTCTAAAGGCATGACATGGGCAATTCCACGGCCAAAAAAAAAAGGTTCCACTATAATCCTTGAAGCGGTGGCCGATCAGGAGACTTGGATTTGGCATGCATTCTTTGGAATGCCTGGATCTTTGAATGACATCAATGTTGTCAACCGGTCACCACTGATGAATAAGATTGCAAATGGTGAGTTGCCACCGGTGCAGTTTGTAGCAAATGGCCGTACGTACAACTATGGCTATTATCTAGCGGATGGCATCTATCCAAAGTGGCAAACCTTCGTGAAGCCGTTGAAAAAGCCGGAAGGTAAGAAAAATTTTGATTTCCACAATGCTCAGGCGGCGGCTAGAAAAGATGTGGAGAGAGCTTTTGGAATTTTGCAAGCCCAATTTGCTATTGTGAGAGGACCGGCTAGATTTTGGGATCAAAAAATGCTTTGGTACATCATGCACGCTTGTGTGATCATGCACAACATGATCATCGAGAATGAGCGTGGCCAAGATTTAGACTACTCACAGTATGAGATCTTGAGACATCCCGTGCGAGTGCGACGGAGGGCTGAAAGGGTGGCCTGTTTTGTTGCTTCCTATCATGCCATTCGGCGTCCCGCAACGCACAATGATCTTTAGAAGGATCTCATTGAGGAGTGGTGGGCATGGCATGGACGACAAAGGCATGATTTCTGCGTTCAAATTTTATTGTTCATGAACTATTTGTTGTGTTTATTGCAGTATTTGTTGTACTGAACGATAAACTATTTGTTTGGGTTGTAATAATAACGAAATTGAACTATTTATTGTTGATTTATTTTGTTAGTTTGATCATTTTTGCTTCTATTTGAAATGTATATGTTGTTTGTGCGAGTCGCGCGCGCTGCATTAGCGCGGCTGTTGGAGCCAGCGTTGGCGACCGCGCAAAACCAGCCGAACGGCGCGCGGCAAACTAGAGATATGGAGGCTAATTGGTTCACTATCAAAGTTTAGCATTGCCAATATTTGGCAAGCCAACATTTGGCAAAACCAAAAGTTGCCAAAAGTTGCCAACTTTTCAAGAGGTGGGCAAGAACCAATTGGTAGCCAACCAATTGAGAGCCAAATTTTAGACTTGCCAACAATTGGCATCAAACCAATTAGCTCATGATTGGTTTGCTGCCAAAATTTGGCTAGCCAAATGTTGGCATTGCCAACTATTGGCAATACCAAGACTTACCAACTATTGGCAACTTTATGTAAGATAGGCAAGACAACTTGATAGTGAACCAAGTAGTAACCAATATTTGGCACAGTGCCAAATATTGGCATATCAGATATGATTGGTTTGCTGCCAAAATTTGGCTAGCCAAATATTGACATTGCCAACTATTGGCAATAGGAAGACTTACCAACTATTGGCAATTTTATGTGAGATAAGCAAAACAACTTGATAGCGAATCAAGTAGTAGCCAATATTTGGCACGGTGCCAAATATTGGCATGTCAATTTTTGACACCAAACCAATTATGCTTTAGTTTTTTGCGCGCGGCGCGAAGCGCGGCTGTTGGAGATGCTCTTATAACCTTTTTTTCTTTAGGATCTAGATGCTCTTATAACCTGTGGCTCGAGAAGACTGTGCATTATTCGATATTTTTCCCGATTCATAGCTTCCGATCTAGTACTACCTCAAACTTGTAGCAAATATTCCTGTTCTTGACTGAGTAGATCGATCGATTCCCCCTGAATTGGTGCTTACAGGCGCTCCTCCTGCTCCCTGAGCGGTGCCGCCCCAGGGCCTCGCACCCCCTGCACTGGCGCTCTTCCCCCCTGCTCCCCAAGCCCCTCGTTTCTCCGCCTGCTGTCGCTGCTGGGGACGGGGTTAGCGGCGTGACCTGCATCTGCTTGCGTGATTGAATCATTGGAACGTAGTGATTGGATCATCGGAGATGGGCGGCCTGCTGCTGATTGGGTCAGGAAATCTGTCCGTCCGCAGGTTACTCGAGAATGGATTCAGGCAGAAGGTGATGGTGCGAAAGTGCAGGCACAGTCAGAGAGTACGGTTTCACGGGCAGCAGACGATGGGAATGATGATGCAGGTTGTAGAGACAGTCACAGAGCAGAGTTTTACTGTACAAATCAGGAACCATTCGACAGTGCAGCTTGCCGACAGAGTCTCTGAGCAGATTTTAGATTTTGACACCCCGTTACACCCACTGAGCAGATTTTGAGGTGCATTGAAACTGTGGTGCTTTCATGTGAGCTCAGACCTTCAGCGAGTGATTCAGATGATTAGTGATGGCCCGTTTACTTTCTGAGGCAACTTCAGAAGAAAATTTCAGATCTGTTTGTAAAAAAAATTGTGCTATGCGAGTGTTAGCTGTAAATCAGGTGCGTTCCGTCAAGTGTCGAAACATAGTAAATACTACCTCCATTCGGAAATAAGTGGCCTGGTTTCAGTTCAAATTTGAACTAAAACCATACCACTTATTTTCGAACGGAGGGACTAGTACTTTGTTCTACATGTAAATTGTTTTATCTTTTCTTTGTAGTCATATCTTCTGTAAAAATATGGAAAGCTTTATTAGAAGACATGCTTATTTTCACAAGACAGGCTACATGCCCATAAAATCCATTATCTGCGCATACAGAGAAAAAAAAACACTACTGGCGAATGGGAAGACGGTGAGGGTGCTGCCGGCGTGCATGAACAACTTCCACCCGGCATTCGTGGGCGAGTGGCTGCGGTTCAACATGACATGCCCGTTGTGCCGCGCTGCACCTGCTGTAGCAGTTTCCAGTCTCCTTTGCCCTGTGACACCAATCGTCGGTGATGGACTCCGAAGAAAGAAGCAGAGGGCCGACTTTTTTTCATCTCTGAAGTGTTTATGTATGTACTTTTGTTTATACTAGTCCACTTTTTAATTCACCATGGTTTATCTTTCTGTTTGTAGATTTTCCAGTGATACGAAATTTGTTGATTCTATCTATATTTTTCTTCGCGTTTGCCATAATTATTGATTCATCACTTCCAACTCCACACATGTAGAAAAAGGTATGTGATATTCCTCCCTCTGTAACTTTTTATAAGACGTTTTTAGAGTCCATGACAGTGTCAAAAAACATCTTATATTAAGTTGCAGAGGCAGTATTTCTTATTTGTTACTTTAGTTAGTACAGTCATTTTCTTGATCCCCGGAACCATTCTTTTTTTCCATATATTCGCCATAATTCAGAATTTTAGTGAATATGAGAGATATATTTTTGGTTTCACGTATATTCTTGCTCATGCCATTAAATTTATTTCCGCAAAAGTTCATGTAATTAGTGAACCTTACATAGGATGTTGGGCAGCGGTGCGGAGGGCCTCCGGGTTGCTCCGGGAGCGACCAGGTTGGCGAGCACGAGCGGCCAATACTCCCTCCTATTTTGTTTATAGTGCACCCAATATACATATTTTGTTTTATTCTTTTTAGAGTGCATTCTAATGGATGTGAGGCATAGCAATGAAAATAAAACGAGAAAGCTTCTATTTTAAGTCAAAGTTGCATAAATTTATGTGATTGCATGCCATTACGGATAGACCATTAATTGTCTTGATCTGGTATTATGCGCGCGTTGATCTAAGTTGTATTAGCAGAATTACATGCTTGAAAAGTTGTTTGATTTTAGCCTGGGTGCACTATAAACAGAATAGAGAGAGAGTATACAAGATTAGGCCATATCATATTGGTGTCCGTCAAACACAATAGAGTATGCCCTCTGTTCAAACATGTTTGTCGCATACATTGAGCATGCAACTTGGCCGAAACGGCGTCCCATTAGTAATATGCATATATCATTGGATTCTTCCTCAATAACGGTGCATCCATTCCATCTCAATAAATAAATAAATAACACTACGCGTGATTAACCTCCAATACCGAGTTGATACTTCCAACGTAACTACTGATGAAGGACTACGACATGTGAGATAGTGAAAATATTAGTATATATCTTGTATGCTTGGCTCACACTTTGTACTTCATACTCAGCAAGCTAGATCTAGCTGCCTGTCCTCACTAGCTACTGATTATTCCATCCAGCCAAGCCGAACTAACAGAACTACAGCAGAAGGCACTTCGCTGAACAAGGCAGGATGGTGCGCCATCCTGTGAAGCAGCTGTATAATGAGCTGCCACAAGCAGCACCAGCACCGGCACAAGCACAGGGGAGCCATACCTCATGGTGGCACAGCGAGAAGATGGTGGGAACCCAGATTGAGCTCCTGTTATTACTCTATGTCGTCATTGGCGCCATACAGGTGGTGGGCAATCGGTACAGGCGCAGCATCAATAGCGCCTATGTCA
Organism: Triticum aestivum; assembly: GCF_018294505.1. Classification (NCBI taxonomy): domain Eukaryota; kingdom Viridiplantae; phylum Streptophyta; class Magnoliopsida; order Poales; family Poaceae; genus Triticum; species Triticum aestivum. Next base: position 126,861,482 of record NC_057795.1, on the reverse strand, counting down.
AGTACCCACTGTGGATGGCATACTCTGCCAGCCAACCCTTAGTGGCATATACCCTTGGTGTTATGTACAACTCTCCGTTCAAAGAGACCAAATCTCTGCTCACTACTCTGTTTGTTGTTGTTGCTTTGGGGAGAGTGAACACGATGACAGCTTACAATGTTGATGACAACAAGCGGTACACCGCCCAGTTCTTCCGGCATGTCCTGTTTGTGGTGAGCTACATGTCCATGGCCATAACCATCCCCCACACCTCCGGATTTTTAGGTTGGAACGCTCTCATTCACTCCCTGATCGGGGTATTCTTTCTGATCTTCTTTCTGACCATGAATGGTGGAAGGACTTGTGCAAATATCATGGCAAGTAGCTTCTCAGACAAGGGGAGCTTATACCTCCAAACGCATATGAAGATTGACCAACGGGCATCTGTAGCTTATGATCCAGTATCTCTTGAAGGGTACAACTACCTTGTTTTTTCTTTCGATCAGAAGAAAGAGCACCATAAGGACGAACAGGAGAAGATTATGGAGGTGAAGGAGAATGATGATGAGGAGAAACTGGTAGTGGAGGTGGATGATAAGAATGATGATGAGGAGGAGGAGCGGAAGCATGAAAAGGTTGATGAAAATGATAATGGAAAGGAGGAGGAAATCATGGAGGTGAAGGAGAAGGATGATGATGATGATAATGAGGAGGAGGAGCAGAAGCATGAAAAGGCTGATGAAAATGAGAAAGAAAAGGAGGAGGAGATCGTGGAGGTGAAGGAGAAGGACGATGATAATGATGATGATAATGAGGAGATGCAGAAGCATGAAAAGGATGATGATTATGATGAAGGGGAGGAGAAAAGTGATGATGAGGATGAACGGGGCCATATTACAGTTAGCATGGTATGGAGTTCCTCTTCAGGTCCGTTCGGTGGAAGTGAAGGTCCACGACTGAAGGAACTGTGCCTTTCCTTTGCCTTGTTTCAGCTATTACGAAGGCGTTTCTTTGGGGCCGATTGCCCTGAAGCGAAGCTTCAGAAAACTCATGACCTGGTCTTCAAAGGATTCCTCTTGGATGTAGAGAGAAACTACGAAGCTGCATATAGGATAATTGAGACAGAGCTGGCTTTCACCTACGATCATTTCTTCTCCACCACCCATTCCTTATTCAGTGCACATGGTACCATTAACATCTTCCTCAGCATTTTTTGTGTTGCTATCATATATCCTTCAGGAATAGTAACATTGATCAAGGATCTCCTGCGCTATAAACATGAGTCTCTCAGCTCACCTAGTACGGTGCCATGGGGAAGAACAGGCATTCTGACAGGAGTAGTACTTGTCATGCTGAGTTTTGCACTTGAGCTGCTACAGCTTTATGTTCTTATTTCATCCGACTGGGCTAAGGTAGAACTTGCCTGTCGGCTTCCAGGACTATACTTCAGAAAAAATCTCCCACAGTTATTTGGTTATTGGCAGAATAAGATTGGCCAGCACTCGCTAATTAAGGATTTGCACGGAAAATCATTCATCGCTGACCTGGTGGGGTCTTTGTCTTATTCGTTTCAGTCCTTTCATTCCTATACTTCAGCTTTCCCTCGAGGATTTGAACATCGTGGTGTTAAGAAGGCAGATCGCATTCCATTGACAGACACCGTCAAGTTGGCCATTGCTAGAACTCTCAAAGAGAGCAATGGTCAACTGTCATGCGGAGTATCATCATTGCGACAGAATTTTCAAGCTGAAGAAATTCCATTATGGGCATGCAATCACGAAACTCCTGCCAGAACCATGTTGATTTGGCATGTTGCAACTGAGTATTGTGTCATCGCACAGTGTAAGACTGCAGAGCTAGAAACTTTGGTACTCAACCATCATACTGTTGCCCAACAAATATCAAGTTATTGCGCATATTTGATGGCGTTTGTGCCAGAACTGCTCCCGGATCATCCTTTGGAGACCACAAGATTGTTTCATGAAGTGAGGAACGAGGCGCTAAACTTGTTGCGCAAAGACAGGACGCCGTTTGAGAAACACGCAAAGATGAAAACCTATCACCGGCAACATGAGACGACCTTTGCGTTGGGGATCTGGTTAGGGAAGAAGCTTGAAGAAATGAGAGATGACAGTCGGTGGAAGATACTGGCAGATCTCTGGACTGAAATGATATTGTACATAGCTCCATCGGACAATGCAAAGGATCATATACAGCATCTGGCAAATGGAGGTGAGTTACTAACACACCTGTGGGCGTTGCTCTCCCACGCTGGCATTCTAGAGAGGGATCAACAGATCCATGGCCCTGACTGATGAGCAAAGTTCAGCACCTCGCGAAGCAACAACCTATGCTGATGAGCAAACGTGCAGAAATGATCAGCAGCTGGATCCACTGCTGCACTCCCGTTCCGTTCAAGCTACACAGCTGCGACAAACGGAGGTAGAAATGACTGCATCAATGGAGTGTCGTATTGGTATTTCTGAAGTTTCAAGCTCCACCAAGCAGCCCTGACTGAATAAGTGTGAGGTCTCTTCACTATCTGGTGGTATAAAATTGTGAGAGTTCAGTTGTTTGCTAGTACTAGTCAATATGTTTGATGCCTCCAGTTGTAAGACCTGTTATGACAATCTAGTCAATATAGTTGATTTGTGTTGCTTCCAGTAATTTACTGTGCCTTTCACTCTGTAATATGGTTGCGATTTCCACTCAAGAAGATGGCTGTGATTTGTTAGTGTAATATGGTTGCGATTTCTAGTCAATATCAGCATATATGCTGATATGGATGCTAACTGTACTATGATTTTCAGGAAACATTGGGTTTGGTCAAATATGTTTACGCAAGAAAATGCAGGGCAACACGTGATTTCCCATGCATTTATTATAAGTTGATCCTTGCCCAGCATGGCTCAGGTTCGCAATGGTTATTTCCTCTGTGGCATTGGTCCAAGTTACCGAGCACCTCCTCGAATGAGAGAATGTGATGCCCTGTGGTCTTGTTATGGTCTTGTGAAGCTGCCACCTATGCAACATTGAAATTGACAATGACTAATTATACATGTGGTGTGCACTTCTAAATTGGCTGAACTCTTTATATTTTTGCATAACATAAATATGATTTTTTTACTATATTGACTAGACTCTAGAAATTCTCACGTCAATCAGAGAAAATAAATTATATCCATCTAACATTTGTGGGACCAGCTTGTAATGGTTTTGATTAATAAAAAATTAGCTAAAAATAATTACGGCTAAGCAAAACTTAAAAAGGAAGAGAAAGCACACGCGAACTGTTGATGTGAGTCCAACTGCAGAAAACATTGTAAAGATAGATACCATAGAGAAAAGATATCTTCACACAAAAAACATTGTCATTCATAGTTATAGTAATTACTGGGTAATTTCATGGATCTTCTATTCAAAACACTATCTTGATAATGATTGCGAAAGAATGTGCCTCTTACAGTATGCTAAAAATATATAGTGGTGTATTTCTAGAAAAACCATAAAAAATGAAAACATTAAAATTTCGGAAATGTTAACGCCCACACGTGTGGGCGTTCACCATCTCGAACGCACGCAACGATCACCGTTGGGTACTTTGTGCACGAATCTTGACACAATCCGGTCGTTTTTCTGCGCCACGTAGGACGAGGCGCGTGTGCGGTGTGCGAGACAGGTCGCCCGCACGTTGGTTGCCCTCCCGCGGTCAGCGGTTGCCACCCGGGGGCGTGCGGTGGAACTGCTATGCGCCCGCACGCCACGCGCCGACCGCGGTTGTCATCAAACACGTCGCGCGCCTCTCCCCCCTCTCCCTCATGGTGCCATTTACTCACCCCCCGCAGTTACTAGCACAACCCAGTTCGCTTTTCAAACCATTGGACGAGAAGACGAGGGGAGAAGGCGACGGCGGAGGCGGAAGAATCGACGGTGTTCACGGCCGTCGGTGGTGTTCGCCGGAACGGAGCGGCTTTGCCGGAGCGCCTGCAGATTTGAAGGTAATGCTCGCTCCAACTCTCACAATCCCTTCCTGCATTTTCCCCCCTTTCCTCCCTGTTCGATCCCTCGCTCGAGATTCGTAGAGATTCAGGCGATTTGGCGATGCGTCGGCGTTCCCGCCGGCGGCGGAGTCCTGTGCTAGCCGTTTTCGGTGGCACTGGGCAGTTTCGTGGCCCGCCGCGGTGGCGGCCTCGTCGAGGTGGTTATGCCTGTCCAGAGACACGCACTAGTTGTGCCTTGGGATTGGGCAGGTGTCTCCCGGTTTGTTAGTTGCGCATTGGTTCGAAATGGTGTTTGCAATCAGTTCGGAGGAGAACTTTGAGGTTGAATTTGAAGTCACTGTAGTTGCCATTCAACCCTAGATCTAGTTAGTTGTTTTTGAAACTGCAGTATGAGGCAAACGTGGTAGTTTGATCATGACTTTATGGCAACTAACTTACTGAATGAATGCGATAATTGCCACAAACGTGCTTTCCCATGCGGCAACTAACTTACTGAAATGACTGTGATAGTTGCCACAAACAAGTTTTCCCATGCGGCAACCAAATTATTGAATGACTGTGATAGTTGCCACACACACGCTCTTCCATGTGGCAACTAATTTGCTGAATTACTGTGATAGCAGCCACAAACATGTTGTTTCATTGTGGCAATTATTTTTTCCTGAATGATTTGTGATAGTTGCCACACTGTATGAATGGTAAAGGGTAGTAAATCGGTAGTCAATGCAGTTTCAGCAACCAACTGCACTAGACGACAACTAATGTGCACATCAACTGTGCCTGTTGCCACATGGATAGTATATTCTTGTGGCAAATAGAATGTGAACACACTGTGTCTGTTGCCATACCGTAGACAGGACATTGTGGCAAATTGGCTGCATAACATGGCAACCAATTTTGCATATCAATTGTATCAGATGCCATACATATGCTTTCCATGTGGCAATTTTCTGTCTGACCACATCATGTCTGTTGCCATGTTACAATCAGTACAATGTGGCAAATTCATTGTACTGCAGACGCAATTTTTGTGTTTTTGCCACAATGACTTCTGATATGTGAACACACTGTGGCAATTTCAGGTTCTTGATTAGATGTTTTTCATCGCTTTTTTTTATTACGTGTTGCATTTTAACATGGCAATTTCAACCTAACACATTTTTGTCGCTGAACACATGGCATTTCATTGGTGTTTTTTAGGACAGGGTGTGAGCTGCCACATCTTAGTTTTTGTGATGTGGAGGATGTTGAGACTTTCTATCGTACTATCTTGGGCTAATATGGCAACTTCAACATTTTGTTTTCAAGTGCATTTACGATCTGTACACTTTTTTTTAAATGCAACCAATGTGCTTACTTGCCACGTTTATGTTTTTGACAATCACAGGAGGGATGCGTGTGTGTTCATGTTATATTTTTTTTATTCACTAGTTGACATTTTCTGTTAGGTGGCAACGGCTTACCTCTTGCATTTTCGTCTCCACCGTGACAATTTGGTCTGTTCCTATCTCAGCAGAGTGGCTCGTGGCGATCATCAAAATGATGATGATGATTTCATGGATCCACCACAGCATAATCGGGCAACTGGACGGAGAAAAGAGGGCGATGAGGTAACTGTCCACACCCCCCTCCTACTGCTTATGTTTCTGGATGCCACCTCGAGCTTTGCAGTCGTCTGTCATTAACTAAAATTTCATGACAGTGCAAAACATGGCAACAACTGATTCCTTTTTGTCTGTTTTTTGCAGAAGAAGAAACGTATTCGCAACAGAGCCTCCCAAGAACGACTGACTACGTTGACTGACAGATTTACCGACGATCAGAAGGGAGCTGCTGCTGAGATGGGTATGCAGGCTCTGATGAACGTCCGGTGCACGAATCTTGTCAACCCTGTATGCAACTGGCTTGGTGAGATTTACGACCCCGCCTTCCGGGAGTTTGTGATTCCGGGACGTGGAAGACTACCGTTGAACGAGGAATCCGTATTCTGCACTTTGGGTGTGCCTCGTGGGCAGATGAAAGTCCCGTATGAGGTCAATAACAATATCGATGAAGCGTTGTTCCCCCGTTTGTTTCCTGGGTTGGAATCCATGCCGGACACGTCTGTACTGGCAGATTCGCTGCAGGCAATGACGACCCACGGAGATGTTTTTAAGATGAAGCTACTCATGTATCTCATCTCAGCTGTTTTCGCGCCGACCACTTCTCTTCGGCCAAGCAACAAATGCTTCCCCATCCTGGTGAATGGTCCATCCTTACTATTTTATTTTCCTACAATCTATTTGGATCCGATGTCATGTGTAAAGCTAGTCACTGCTAGTGCTTTTTTGATGTTTTTTTTCCAATCGAATTCTGATGCGGCAACTCGTTGTCCTGAAAATCTTGTGTGGTGCAGGCAAAACTGAAAGATGTGAAGAACATGAATTGGTGTAAGTTCATAGCCGACTTCCTGCACGATGCATTCTCAAGCAAGATGTACCAAAAGGGTTGTCGACTGCATTTAATGGTATTTTTTTACCAGTCTTATATATGTGAACATTCTTTTTTAACACCCTTTCATTCATGCATGGCAACCTGATCATAACAAGATGTCAACTGCCATAATGACAATATGGCAACTGGCATAATGACAATATGGCAACTGCCATCATATTATGATGGCAAATGCCATCATGACAATATGGCAACTGCCATTACACTATGATGGCAATTAGCACATACATATGGCAACTTCTTCTTTTTCTACTTTTTACGCACTTCAACTTGATTATCATGGGAACATACATTATCCTATTTTTTCCCGAAAAGTACCATGATGGCAACTGATATTTCTTTTTTTTAAAATTGTTGTACATCAGCTCATGTACGTCGATTGTCTTAATCTGTCCACCGTGGATTTCACTGGGACAGGAGGCCCGCCGCCTACGCACAAGTTTACTGTTTGTGCATGGACTATCAACGCTGTCAAGGCTGTGCTTGCTGCAGATAGGGTAATTGATACCAAATATGAAAAACTGTGCTATCAACGCTGTCCGTGACTCATTCTTTCCCGCGTTTCGTTTTCTGTCACCGTGCTATCAATCACTGCATGAATAAGAACGCATCAACAATCCACAAAAAATGTATCCTTGTGCTGCTTGCATGTAGAAGTTAATACGTCAGTGTTATCATATTTCCATGCGTAGGTAATCAGCATATCATGGCTAGTAGGACATTTACATCAACTATCTTTTTTTTCTAAAATATAGGTGCTAGCTAACCGTTCGATTCGATGGCATCAGCCACTACAATAGGATGGCAAGCTATAAGTTGACATGGTGGCAGTTGACGACAATGATAGGTGGCAACTGACGTTAGACACCAGTGGCAATTATTTTTGACACTATATTATTCCAAATTTCCCCATTTTCTCTACCTTTTTATGGATTCCTACACATCCATTCATTTACTAACTACGTGCATCAATCTACAGAGAACTTACGGTTATCTCTAACACAGTACATGACAGATCTAGTGTACTCTGCTTGGCAACTGCGAAGACACACAACCCACGTAGGATGGATCTAGCTGCCAACCTCGTCGGTAATTTTGTACTCTGTGCCACTTAGAAGGATGAGAAGCAGTAGTTAGATCGGGAGATTACCTGTTTTTTAGCTGGTCTTTTTTGGAGGGCGTTGTTAGATTGGGGGTGGCGGAGGGGGTGGGGGTGTGGTTTCAGGTGGGAATGTCCTACGGATCTGATGTGGTTGCCATGGCAATCAGAGAAGGCCGGCGATGGAGGTAGGGGTTCGGAAGGAGGGAGAATATGGGCGGCAGTCGGGATTCTGGAGGTGGGAGAAGAGGCCGGGACGGCTGGATCGTGCGGGCTGCTGGGTCCTCTGGCCCGCACGTCCGGGCGGGGTTGCCACACCGGGCGTGCGGGTCGTGCCGTTGTGCGCGCGAACGTGGTCGTGCGGGCTGGTTGCTGTCCATGCCGCACGAGGCGTGCGGCACAACACCCACACACCGGACGTGTGGCAGTTATCCGGACCCTAAAATTTTGATGTTAGATTTTTAGGCATGACAATTTATATTAACGACATATTTCGTTTGTAAGCACGGCAATTTTCTAACAGAAAAAATAAACTGAGATGGTTTTGCAATGCTCATCAGCTAAACTTGCCATCCTCAAGCAACATAACGTGACCATGAAAAAAATTTGATTTGTCATGGTAAAAAATGTGACGTTGGATTTGTGGTGGAGACTACTGTAACATCCGTCCGGACGAGGCCGAAGGCGAACTCCTCTGTCCGGAAGCCGTGCCGGCGCCGGCACCGCCCACCCAACCCACCATGGCTTCGCTGCCGGATCTCCCACTTCCACCCCATTCAGACCCATCACCCTTCCACAAGGGAGCACGCGGCTGTCTCGCAGACCCCGGCGAAGCCCCGGAGCCCTCGCCCCTCGTGCGGCTCCTCCGGGCAATCGATCGACATCTGCTGACCCCTTGGGAGGTCAGGTCAGTGGGCGATTTTTCTTCTCCTCTGTATGTATTCCTCGCAAGCTGCACTTCTGCCTAATTAAACTGAATTTCTCCACTCGGATCGACGCGTTTGTAGGCCGGAAGGTGCTCCACTGCTTCCTAAAAGCGCATAGAGCTATCCCAACTTGCTTTGATGAATCCAATCGAATCAAATTGGTGTGTCGCCTTGAGCACTTTTTCTCTGGGAACCAATGCTTGACTTTTCTGCTAGTAAATCATTGGGCCACCACAAATGGAAGACAAGGATGTGGCGCCACTGTTCTTTTGTTTAGTTATTAATCATAAGCCTAACATCATGTGTATTCCTCTGCCCAGTCGTCAAGTCAGTGGAAAAAACAATACAATCATGTACGGCTCCACCAAACCTGAAGACGATATTTTGGGTAGGGGCTTTCGGCGCAATTTCTGCTCAGAAAAAAAGATGAAAAGCGCGTTGCTTGTGCCTTACTAGATGGACCAGAGAACTTACTGGAAGACAAACACAAACCCTTGAAGCAACCACCACATCACTTGTGAAATCACACATAGAGAAGCTCGCCGGCGAGAGACCCATGGAGGCTGCTGTTGTCACCGTTTCCACGGGGGTGATGAAGCCCCTCCTGTCCAAGCTCTTCAAGCTGCTGCTGGAGGAGCACGGGAAGCTCAAAGGCGTCCGCCATGACGCCAAGTTCATAGGAGACGAGCTTCGCAGCATGAAGGCTGCACTGGAGGTGCTTGCGGATGAAGAACAACTCGAACCTGCGATGAGAATTTGGCGGGATGATGTACGTGAGCTTTCTTATGACATGGAGGATTGCATTGATGTCTTTGTGGCTCATGTCGACCATGAGCCCGATGGGCGTACCACACTCAAGAAGTTCGTTGACATGTTGAAGAAGCCGAAACATCGCCATCAGACTGCTAGTGAGATAGTTAAACTCAAGGCCCGTGCAACTCAGGCAAGCGAGAGGCACAAGAGGTATAATATTATCCGGCCAACACCTTGCATTAGCTCTTGTTCCATTGACCCCCGGCTGCCGGCGCTTTACGCGGAGGTTGATGAACTTGTCGGCATTGATGGTCCTAAGGACGATATCATCGACTGGTTTCAGTGGGAGGCTACTTCTACACAGCCTCAAGTGCTGTCTATTGTTGGTTCTGGCGGTCTTGGCAAGACTACTCTAGCAAACCAAGTCTATCATGCAATGGAAAGCCATTTTTCATGTGCAGCGTTTGTGTCGGTTTCTCGAAATCCTGATATGAGAAAGACTCTAAGAGATATTGCTGGAGGAGTGGGGTTCTCAGACTACACACTGGATGATCATGTGCAACAACTGATCAGTAAACTCAGGCAATATCTTAAAGACGAAAGGTAATCCTGCTCACCTATTATAATGTATGTGACTGCCTAGAAAAATAGACAAATAATGTACTCCCTCCGTTCCTAAATATAAGTCTTTGTAGAGATTCCACTATAAACTACATGGATGTATATAGATGCATTTTAAGTGTGGATTCATTCATTTTGCTCCGTATGTAGTCCACCTAGTGAAATCTCTACAAAGACTTACATTTAGGAACGGAGGGAGTATGTGATTGTTTCTAGGATTTCTACATGTTATTTCTAGAAGGGCCTTCACTTTTAATATATGTTGTTTCAAAGGTCATGAACAAAGATGCAATTTAGCAATAATTTTATGTCGCTAACTTAGTAATCCTTCTTCGTTTAAAACTTTAAGCATTCTTCCCGATATTACTATTTATTTTATGCCGTCAAACCTGATTCATCGATTTCGATCTGTTTGGTTTGCATCTCGTGTATCGTTCTGCTGTTCCAAGGAGATCCACCGGAGGGCACAGATTCACATATGTTGGCCAACTCCTGCTGCACCTATATGTCGGTTCAGTTTGCATGCCTCCACTGTCATCACTCAATTACAGTCTATACTCAAATGTCTTGCCCATCTAATCTTTCGCCTATTTCGCCGTAAGATTTTGTAGAGGAATTGCTCCTCTCTCTTTGTAACTTGCAAATACATGCATATTTGGAGCTAGAATCTCAGGTCATTTTACCAGATTAATTAATTGCTATAATTGGGAACATATAATGTAAACTTCTGTATCTGCTAAAATTGACCGGTAACTTCTGGAATTCTGCTTTACCCAAGCTTGTACACGAAACAGTGGAAGTGCTTCCTGCAATGCAGTCAACATGAAGATTTCAGTTACTATTAGAGGTGGCATCCCTATAAATACACAACTGCTATTTTATTTAGGTACTAGGTTTGACTCTGATAGGATTCTAACACTTGACAAGTTATCATGTGCTGTCGAATAAAACACAGTATTAAACAACAGTATTGTATCTTCAGTGTTTAAAAATTGCAACACTCTGTTGACAGTCTTAAGTAATATCTAGCTGCATTTAATTAATGTTAATGCTCTATGCAATTTCTAATTAGCTTTACAGGATTTAAATACATATTTGTTAAAATCATTTTGTAGGTACTTTGTTGTAATTGATGATGTGTGGAGCGCGGACGCATGGGAAACTATCAGGCTTGTATTATTGAATAATAACCATGGGAGTAGAATTATCACTACAACACGTAATACTGAAGTCGCATCATGTTGTTCTTCGGGTGGTGGTCATGTTTATAGAATGGAACCCCTTGCGTTTGATGACTCCAAAAGGTTGTTTTTTAGAAGAGCATTTGGTCCTGAGGATTTATGCTATCCTCATCTGGAAAAAGTCTCTAATGAGATATTAAGAAAATGTTCTGGCCTACCATTGGCTATTATTACTGTGTCTAGTTTGTTGGCTGATCAGCATGCAGAAGATGAATGGAAGAGAGTGTTAGCTGCTATTGGTTCTGCACTTGCAAATGATTCTGGTGCTGATAAGATGACAAAGATATTATCTCTGAGCTACTTTGATCTTCCTCACCATCTGAGAGCCTGTTTGTTGTACTTGAGTATATTTCCAGAAGATTCTGCTATCTGGAAACAACATTTGATACATAAATGGATTGCTGAAGGATTCATTCATGAGAAACAAGGGCGAAGTCGATATGAAATAGGTGAGACTTATTTTAACGAGCTTATTAATAGAAGCTTGATCCAACCGGTTGGTGCAACATTTAGCCAGGTAGAGTCATGCCAAGTTCATGATATCATTCTGGATTTCATCACATGCAAAGCTGCCGAAGAGAATTTTGTCACTAAATTCAGTGATGTAGAGGATGGGCACAATTCATGTTACAGAGTCCGGAGGCTTCTTGTCGGGAATAACAGTAATGAAAAGGTTGCCATATCAGCCCCGATTCTCTCTCATGTTCGGTCCCTCATTATATATGCACATGCTCCTCAAGTTTCTTTGTTGACTTTCCCAGTTCTTCGTGTCTTGGACCTAGGAAAGTGCTGGTGGTTAGAAGATCATCATGTTGCAAATATTGAAAAGCTGCTTCTTCTGAAGTACCAGTGCCTTGCAAATGTTACACTCCTCCCAAAAAAATTTGGAGAACTGCAGTACTTGGAAACACTGGGCATAGCAAATACCAGAATTCTAGAAATGCCATTAGCTGTTACAAGCCTTCAACGGCTGGCCAGTCTAAATGTTCATTACCACATTAGTTTTCCGGATGGAATGATTGGTAAGATGCAAAGCTTGGAAGATATAGAGACGCTTGGTGTCCACTCCTATGAACAAGGGAAATCACTACAAGAATTCAGCCAGCTAACCAAGATGAGGAGGTTGAAAGTACAGCTGGGGATGTTTGAATTGTGGGAAGGAACAGGTCAAATTGAGGACCTTCACGGTTACTTGGGAACATTAGTATCTTCATGCAACCTTCGTCATCTAAATATATCCAAGCTAAGCTCGGATGTCTTAGCTGTCAAAACTTACTTTCCACTGTCACTGGAGTCGTGGTGCCCGACTACTCCCTGCAGCCTTCAGGAGCTTCACATAACATACTGTTACATTGACAAGGTTCCAAACTGGATGAGCTTGCTTCGCAATCTTAGAGAATTAGAAATCTATGTCGTCAGTGTGAGACCAGAAGATGTTAGAATCCTTGGATCAATACCAACTTTGCTTATCCTCAAACTAAAGACTTTCAATGGCACCGATGGAAGAATTCTCATTCATGGGTTCAGCAATTTGAAATATTTCCATTTGGAACTCCTTTATTGTGGGACCTCACTGGAGTTTGAAGAGGGATCAATGCCAAGGCTTGAGCACCTGGAGCTGGAGTTCCGTGTGCATCAGATGGATTGCCTGAATGGTTCTCTCAATTTCGGTATCCAACACCTCTCTGCCCTCCGCAAAGTTGAGGTCTGTATTTTTGGCAACTTTGGCAACAAAGACAATGCGATGGCAGGTCTGGAATGTTGCTTTGGCAAATCCATTGGAATCCTTATTGAAGCTGACATTGAGATGCTTCCCAATTGTTCCAGTTTCCTTTTACAATATGGAAATGTAGCATACGGAAACGTGGCCTGCGAACATTACACAAAAATGGTAAGTTCTCTACTAGAATCGGTAGCATTGGTTACTTCGGTTCATCCTCTTAATTTTCTACTCACCACTTTATTTCTTTCTTCCATGCCGCAAAATTTTGGCCAGCCGTTACTGAAGTATCACCAAAGAAGTAGCCATGGACAGGGGCACTGGAAGCTAGCTATCCATGTGCCAGAACCATAAGTTGGTTGGGACATATTATGGGTTTCAGCTCTAGCCTACCCCAACTTGTTTGGGACTAAAGGCTTTTTTTGTTGTTGTTGTTTAATAGTTAAATAAATCTGTATTTGTCACCATGTTTCGGCTTTGCTTTCGTTTTTCTTCTGCTATATGAGTATTTTATTCTGGTGTTTCAAAACAGGTGGAGACAGAGTATGAGAAAGAAGATGAAGCAGGACGAGGAAAAGTTGGAAGTGCAGGAGCACCCCACTGGCATGTGGGAACAAATTACTTTCGAGTGTCATTTGGTTAAAAAAAAGTGACACTCGAAAGTAATTTGGGTGTTCATTTGGTTAATATTCCGCAAAAAAAAAGTGTCATTTGGTTAATACACAAACACGTAAGTTCTCGAGCCCGAACTCCCTCAAAGGCGTGTTCCTCGGGGCGATGACCTCAGTGTATCTGCAAGTGCGCTCAAGGACAGCACCGGAGGAGTCCACAATCCACACTAGAGAGAAGCAGCCACGTCGCAGCGTGGAGCTGGTAGCATCATGCAGAGCTCAGGGTGCTGCTTCGCCAGATGGGGATCGTCGAAGAGGACTTCTTGAGCTTTATTGGAGAGAGTTTGATCACCTTCTTTCCGAGCCCCAAGTGGCCGAGTTTGGTGGCTCTGCCTGGTTGGTCATTTCGTTGACAACCAACTGGGGGAGACTGTGTCGCCACCGCGGCCACCAGGGTAGGCAAGCTCAATAAATCTTGTAAAGGCCTGGTCAGTTATATGCTGCTCTACTTTGGTTGCTGGATGATCAAGTAGCTAATTAAAGCCTTGGTATTTTCCAATCAAGATTTCCTTTGGTTGTAATCATTAAGCGTGCTACGCCGTGTTGAATATAGACTTCGGGCCTGTAGACTCCTACAGTGTGAAAGTGGTTCTTACTGCAGCAGTTGCAAATGCTTGTTTTTTTCTGCTCTGTGTTGGTGCAGGTTTTTGCTGTAGCCGCCCCAGCTCTGGTGTGCAGGTTTGTGCTGGTTGCAAGACAAATTGATTAGCCTGCAAGTAATAAGAGCCAGGAGGCGGGAGCGGATGTTTGAGTTTTCAAGTTTTTTTTTAACCATGCAGGAGGACTGCATGTATAATCTTTATCTTTACCTAATCTTTACCTACTAATAAATCACGCATCGCTTCTGGTGGTACGTCATAAAAACAACCCTCGAAGTTGGCAATAATTACCCACCAATGCCACCCGTAAGTGGCAAAAACGATTCGTTTTTAATTTCTAATATCGCTCCAGGGTTCTGTTATTAAAGGTGGATACGATATAATAGCACCAAACAACCCTCGAAGTTGGCAATAATTACCCACCAATGCCACCCGTAAGTGGCAAAAACGATTCGTTTTTAATTTCTAATATCGCTCCAGGGTTCTGTTATTAAAGGTGGATACAATATAATAGCGCCAACGCATGAGCAGCGCGATGGCTGAGGCAACGATGCTCCACACAGGAGACCAGGGTTTGATCCCTGGTTCTCACGCTTTTTCTCTTTCTTTTTACCAAGCGCAGTAATGGGCCAGCCCATGTGCGGGTCGTGGCGCCCCCTGTTTTCTATATCTTTTTTTTATTTCTATTTTGTTTTTCCCTAAATATTAATTTCGGATTGATGGCGCCCCCTATGTTTTATTTCTTTTTACTTTTTTATTTCTGTTTTGGTTTTTTATCTCAAAATTAATTTCGGATTTCCAAAATATCAAACAATTGCGAGTTCTGAAAAAAAGTAGGAAAATGGTAAACTGTTTGTGAATTTAAAAAATATTCTAAAAATCAAAAAATGTTCATGACTTAAAAAATTGCTCACAAATTATAAACAAATCACGATTTCTAATGATTTCATGAAATAAAAAATGTTCATGATTTTTTTAAATGAGCCAATATTCAAAGCATATTCAGGAATTTAAAAATCATGTCCATCAGCTTTTAGAAAATGTTCACAAAAATTAAAACACATCCGTAAATAATGAACAAAACTAATTGTAGGTTCCATAAAGGTTTTATTAGGAGATCTATATAGCTCGTTTTATGATTTTATTTAGTCCTTCGCGTTGGGTAAAAAAGGGTTTTCGTGTTTTGTACAACGCTGAACCCAACAAAATTGACATAACTTTGTAAGGGTTTGTTTTTGTAAGCTATATTAAAATGACTAAATGTCTATTTTGCTTCCATACACAGTTATGCTTATTTTCATATCACAATAGTGGTTATGGTAAACACCGCTACGCTAAGTCCAGACGAGACACTTTATTTATCAGTATAGCTCAGGCAGGGTCCGTCAATGCAGTTTGCTCAGCCACAAAATATTTTGTTGTGACGCCTTAAAAAATCAAGTCTTGATGAGCATCATATTGTTCGTTTTTGAAATTACATTTTAAAAGTGTCTTATCGCATCATGACATGATTTGTATATACTTTGTGAATTTGATTCATACTTTTTTATATCTACCACACATGTATAACTTGATAGTTTTTTTCCGTTGCAAGGCACGGGCATTTCCAAAAATGTTCGCTAAATCAAAAAAAGTTCGTCAAATTCAATAACTATTCCACCCAATTTCTAAATATTTTCATCGATTATAGAATGTTTGCCAGTTCAGGAAAATTGCTTAAAAATGTTCACAATTTTTAAAAAATGTTTGTAAATAGCAAAAAATATTCATAAATTGAAAAAATGTTCTTGATTGTAGAAAATGTTCAGAAATTTGTAATAGTATGTTGTTTGCGATTTCAAATATGTGCATGAGTTTAACAAATTGTTCATAATTTCAAAATGTTCATGATTTCGAGAAATTGAGAGAGATATTGTATCTCGGTGATGCAACGAAATGTGATCATGACCATTTGAAATTATAATTTTTTTTCTCCCGTTGCAACGCACGGGCCCTTTTGCTAGTTAATAATAAAACAAATTGGGTTTCTTTCGTCCGTCATGACATTTTTCAGAAAAATCCCTCTATTTCAGAGAATTCAACCCACAGTCCTGTTTTAAGTTAAAACGAATCTTTTTTTTCTTCATATTTTACACAAAAGTCCCTGTGCTTTGTTGAAATCAACCCGCAGTCTGGATTTAAGTCACACCCGAACCGTTATTTTACATTTTCCGAAAAAACCCTAATGTTTTAGGTAATTCATCCGCGGATCATATTTAAGTCAAACAATGTTTTTTTTAAATCATCCATATCTTTTAAACCGTAACTCCGATTTGAACATGTTATATATGAAATTTGATTAGAAAAATATGTAGAATATGAATATGAGATTATTTTAACCTGTTAAGTATTTTTAAATATTATTTTGGAATATATTTAAGTTAAATAAATGATTTTCTAAATTATCCGTATCTTTTAAACCGTAACTTCGATTTTAACATATTATATATGAAATTTTATTAGAAAAATATGTGGAATCTAAATATGATGTTAATTTTACCTGTTAAATATTTTTAAAATATTATTTTGGGAGCAAACTTATAATTTATAGCATAAGACCCGTTTTCCTTTCGTACCGACGGCGACCCGGATTGCAAATAAACACCCCACTATAACAATATAGGGAAAAGAAATTATCTATAACTATATATGCATACCTCTGAAAAATGTCGCAGGGGAAAACAACAGATTTCTCATCGCGCGCGCGCGCGCGCGAGAGAGAGAGAGAGAGAGAGAGAGGGAGGGAGGGAGGGAGAGGGAGGGAGGAGAGAGGGAGAGAGAGACGCCTTAGGGTTAAACATATTTCAACACGTTTTTTTGTTTTGTGTGAACACCGAGGCCATCGCCGGCGAGGGTGAGAAGAAGGATAAGCGGCAACACAAATATGATGCCTCGTAAAAATAAAGGAGATGGATCTATTGTAGTCTTAGGTGATTGTTATTGGGTTAAGAGTGTGTGTTATGTTTTCTCTCCTATTGCAACGCACAGGCTCTTTTGCTAGTATTAAGAAAGAGAGGAAAAATACAACCGCCCACTAGTCCACATGATCCGGTTTACAACATCCAAACGACCATAAACTCAAGACTAAAGCAACAAACCAAGGCTGCAACAAAATGACCAAAACTAGAAGCATCTGCTAGTGGAGAACAAAACGACTCATGCCCTCATGGTTAAATTGGACATCTAGCGGGCTTTTGACACGATGTCCTGGGAATTTCTTATCAAGTTGCTCAAGGCTCGAGGTGTGGGCCGGAGGGTGATAGACATGCTGGCAGCTCTGCTTCGCTCCTCCACCACCAATATCCTTGTCAATGGGGAGCTATCGGACAACATTAGCCACAGAAGGGGCCTACGACAGGGAGACCCCCTATCACCCCTCCTGTTTGTCATCGTCATGGACTGCTTGGCGGCAATGTTCGACCAGGCTGTGCAGCTACGGATACTTGGCCCCATTGGACACCAAAATCTGCCCTTCAGAACATCGCTTTACGCGGACGACACTGTGTTTTTCATCAATCCGAGAGCGTGTGAAATCCAGGCGGTCAGGAGCATGTTGCTGCTATTTGGGGACGCCACAAGACTCAAGTGCAATTTTTCCAAGTCATCAGTCACGCCCATATACTGTGACGGGGTGGGTGTTGGGTCGATCCTTCAAGGCCTGGAATGTTCGGTCAAGCCTTTCCCCTGTCAATATTTGGGCATGCCCATCTCAGACTCAAAATTGAAAAAAGGGGAACTACAACCGGTGTGTGATAAAATCCTAGGAAGGATGAAGGGGTGGAAACTGGCCCTGTTAAGTCTGGACGGGAGGTTGGACTTGGTTAAGAAGGTCTTGTCAGCAATGCCAATCTTCCAAATGATTGCAATTCATATGCCAACCTGCCTCGAGAAGATGATCGACAAGGTCAGGAGAGGGTTTCTTTGGGAAAGCAAGGAAGAGGCCACTAGTGGCAAATGCTTGGTAAACTGGAAAAGGGTATGTCGCCCAACTGAATTTGGTGGCCTAGGGATCATAAATCTTGCGGCGCAGAGTATTGCGCTCCGTGCCAGGTGGCTTTGGCAAACGTGGACTGATGGGAGTAAACCGTGGCTTGGTCTGGACATGCCTATCGACCCGAAGGTCAGGGTAATGGAGAGCGAATTTCCTTCTGGAAGGAACCATGGCACAACGGCGTCAGCCTCCAGAACACCTACCCGACGTTGTTCGCGCACTGCACCAGGAAAAACTTAACAGTTGCACGGGCGCTGTTGGATAGAAGGTGGATCAAGCACCTCAAGCAAAACCTGACAGTTGAGGCAACGCGGGAGTTCACTGCACTTTGGGCGGAGGTAAATCACATGGAGCAAGGCAGTGGGCTGGACACCGTCTCTTGGAGATGGACAAACGATGGCATCTACACAGCATGATCGGCATACTCTATACAATTTGAGGGCTGCTCCAGAGTGGGTTTTCAGACTTTCGTTTGGAAATCAGACGCTCCCGGCAAATGCAAAATCTTTGGGTGGCTGGCTCTGCTTGGAAGGTGCAATGGGGCCGATGTGCTGGCCAGAAAGGGATGGCCGCATGGTCCGACATGCGTGCTTTGCGCGGGGCAACCCGAGGTCTTGGTTCACTTGTTGGCTGCTTGTCCTTACACTGTCGACGTATGGAAGTCAACGCTGCAACACTGGGGGCTCCCGGCCACTTCGGCGCCATCGCAAGCAACCACATCGTTGTTGGGATGGATAGAAGAGTCCACGGCAACAATGCCGACCTGCAAAAAGAAGGCCTGGAGTTCACTGATTCAGATGGTATGGTGGGTTATATGGAAGGAGCGCAATGCCCGGATCTTCCAGAACAACTATGCGTCAAGGGAGGTGACGGTCGGGCGGCTGATCGAAGATGCCGGAATATGGACACTGGCAGGCAGGCGATTAGTTAACACCCTTATGCATAGACCCAGGGAACCAGACTAAAACACCTAGACAAGGCATGGGTCTGGTGTCTCGGTCACCCCTGGTGGCCCTGTGGAGTTGTAACATTGTAAGCTTAACTGTTGTATGTATGTCTTCCACCCCCGAATGTCAATGAAAAGCTGCTCTGATGGCATTTTTGTCAAAAAACGACCCATGCTCGCTTCTGCCCATAGCTTGGTAGCAGCGATAACTTGATCAAAGATCTTCATCATCGGCATGTGAGAATTCTCATAAACCCTACCATTCCTCTCCCGACATATGCTCCAGGTGATCAACAACACCAAGGTGTTCAGAGAGTTTTTTTTGGATCCTTGAACTCTAGCTCTGGCATCTTGCCACCACTCTTCTAAAGTTCGATCAGGCTGAAGCAAGACTCCATTTATCCTGGCCCAATGAAGGACCAAACTCCATAAAATTGAGATTACACTGCAGCCCCAAAACAAATGGTGTGCAGTTTCCTGAACCGCATTACAGAAGCTGCAAAAGTCATGGTGTGGAAGTCCTCGCTTAGCTAGGAAATCAGCCGTCCATACACGACCTCTAACAACCAGCCAAAGGAAAAGCTTGCATTTCAAAGGTGCCCAAGATTTCCAAATTGTGCATGCCGTGCTACAAATGGTCGAGGTGCTAAAGTGAGCCATGTAGACCGATTTTGTCGTGAACTCACCCTTGGAATCCCAAGTCCAAGTCCACTTATCCTCCATTCCTTGCACCAAGTGAACTTCTGAAACAATCTCCCACAAAGCCAAAACCTGGTGGAATGTGCTAATGGTAATTTGTTCCTTAATATCCTTAATCCATGCTCCATTAATCATGGCTTCAGCCACTGTTTTTCTAGTTCTAACAACCATTGGAACTGCCTGAAATACATCAGGTGTGACCTCCTCCACGACCGCTCCATGAACCCATCTATCGGTCCAGAAGAAACATCTAGACCCATCCCCTAACTGAACCCGCGCCACTGCATTGAAAAGTTACCTCTCCGGCTTTTCCACGGGATCCAACAAGATGTTCCAAGCGCGATTCTCCGCGGATCTAGCCTTCCATGCCCAACGCAGCCAAAGAGCCGAATTCACAATCTCAAGGTCCAACACACCTAAACCCCCGGTTTCCTTAGGACGGCAGATTTGCTTCCAACTGACCAAACATTGTCCTCCATTAACAGCATCACTTCCTCTCCATAAGAAGGCTCTGCGTATCTTATCAATCGCTAAACACCCATGGCAGGTGGTCTAGGGACATTAAGTGGAATATTGGAATTGCTGATAGAACTACCTGAACAAGTATCAAATGACCACTCAGTTGGAGGAAGCCAATGCGCCAAAGACCCAACCTGCTCCTAAGCTTGTCAATGAGACACTGGAAGTCTTCTTTGCGGAGTTTCTTGAGACTCAAGGGCAGCCCTGATAGCTAATCGGCAACTTTTCAACCTTACAACTAAGGATGTTACCTAAGGCTTCAATCTGATCTTCCTCACAAAATATAGAGGACAACGAGCTCTTGCTAAGATTGCATCGAAATCCTGATGAACAACTGAAAATATTCAACAATAGTTTAGTTGCAGCAACCTACTCACTTTTAGCCTTCAAAAATAGGATAACATCATCAGCGTATATGGACATACGTTGGGGGATAGAGTGTCTATTGCTGAAGGGCTCCAAAATGCCACTTTGTTCAGCCTTATCAAAAAGTTTGCAAAGAGTTTTCATGTTATTCATATATCGTTTGAGTGCTGGGGTAGACTTGACCATAATTTGTATGAGTACAAATCAAAGAAAATTTAATTAGTACTATGCAATTTCCTTTGTTTGTAACCCATGTGAGCATCAACAATGCCTCTCCAGCCCATTCTCGGTTGCAAAGGTTCGTCGAATGATTAATCTGGGTGTTTCCTCTTAGGGTAATGTTTATACCCGGCGCACCGGCCGAACACTCGGCCGGACTCATGTGCGTCGTGGATCCTATGCGATCCAGCCACCCTATGCTAAGCCACGTGTTCTGCCAGGCCGCACCCACCGCTAAAGCATTTTTCTTATCCTCTCACGTGTATACCATCTATCGCCACTCATTTTCCCCCAATCTATGTTTGTTGCCGCTTCCCAGCCCCCAGCTTCTCGCCGCCGTCGAGCCGAACAACGCTCCTCCTTTAATCCTACCCCAAATCAGCAATGGCTGCTAGCTGAGAGGCAAGCCAGGCGCGAGGGCGTCATGCTTGGGAGGTTGAGCGGAGCTGGGGGGAGGGAGGGGGGCATCTTCGCATGCTCGACCCCCAGATGACGCCGATGCTCTTTTTTCACCAACTCCTGGTGGCCTACCGCCCAAGGCAACTACGGCCACGGCGTGCTGCGTCCGACGGCGCCAAATGCTGGGACTAGCGGCATGGAATGCTTCAACCATGGTTTTTTGCAGATGATGGAATAGACGCTCATAGCGACTGGGCGACTGGCGATGGAGACGGTGTTTTCTTGGCTGGAACTAGATTGTTTTGCTGGAAACAACTCCAACATTTGCTCCACCATATCCTGTTTTTGCTGGATCCTGCAAACTTTTTTTGCTACCACCATCCTTGTTTGCTGGACCGGTGCTCTTTTTTGCTTCCACCGTGTTTTGTTTTTGTTGGATTCAGCCAACTCTTTTGCTATCATCATCCTTTGTTTGCTGGAACCGGGCATCATATTTGTTTCCACCGTGTTCTGTTTTTGCTGGATCAAACCTTTTTTTTCTACCACCATCCGCGTCGAAGGCGTGGTTTTTGTTGGATTTGTTGTTTGTTTTTGCTGGAACCAGCAATGTTGGGTGGCGAGATGCCGAGGTGATGGGTTTGATGGGACCGGCGAGGCCTTTTTACTTCGACCAACAACGTTCTTTTGCTGGATCGAATTTTTTCTTTTGCTGCAACGGCCGTTAGAGGAGCTACACCTAAACGGCGGGGGAAGCAGAGCCAGCAATGGTGGAGCTGCGGCCAGCGGCGCTCCGCAGCACACTGGTGGTTCGTGACGCGGTGGGGGACAGGGGAGTGGCGAGTTGGGTGTGCTATGAGATGCGACACAACGGGGGGATTATTACAGCAAGATCCGTGAGGTTGAAGATGCTTAGAGCCTAGAGGGTGAATCAGATGGTTCACAATAATTGCATTGTACTGCTGCGGGTAGACCAGCCCAATTTGGGCCAGTCGACTGGCGCCTATCAGTCGCCTTCCTCTTACTGCGGACAATCTCAAATTGCCATAATGAACGTGTTTTTAACGGAACCAACTTCAATGCCTTTTGTAGGTTATCACGACTTCACGAGGGCTACATAATGGATCCATATGTGATGATATCTTCAACTTGCAAAGGATCATTCACCTAAGACCTTTGGGTGCAATCATTGGGAGATTGTAGCACTAGATACACTCAACCGAAATAGATGACAGTCTAGTAATAAGTTATGTATTTGTAATCATTTACTACCTCTGTCCTGGTTTATAAGTCCCCTTTGATTTTCCCCAAATTTTGACTAAATATTTAACTAACAAAAATATTAATGCATGTCATAAAAAATTATATAGTTGGATTCGTATTTAAACATACTTTTCAATTATATTATTTTTATGACATGCATTAACATTTTGTTAGTTAAATTAAAGGTCAAAATCTGGCACATAATACAATGGGGACTCATAAACTACTCCTCCGTTCCTAAATACTCCAGGTAGTCCATTTGAAATATCTAATCACAAGTAACGTTGCCGGCAATACTCAAAAGCTAGTCTCGATAGTCAAGATACCCAAAATTTGGCTATGGTGGTTATCAATGCAATGGCAAGGAGTAGACAAAGATGTCGTCGAGGTTACCGTCCTTGCTTACGGTTGAGGGTGTCAAAATTGTTGAGCGGTTGTTGTCGATGACGAGTCCGTGGCGAATATGAGCGGTGGTGATGTTGATGTCGAACCGTACCTATATAGCCTAAACACAATAGGACACGGGAACCACAACTCAAATTCTCAAAACAAAACGTGTCAAAATTGTCGGAGTTGATAGCGGGTAAGCGATGTTGGTGGTTGCGGAAAGCAGTGGTGGTATGGAGAAGTGTACGTGGACACCGGAACAAAATTTGGCGAAATTTAGGCGGGAAACCGAGCGGTGGATGGAAGTGATGCTGTTAGGGGCAGGATGTCCGGGCTTGAGGGCGGATGTCTGGGGGTCGGGCCGGATGTCCGGGCTCTGGATCCGTGGACGAACTCGATGAACCCCGCGTGGAAAGGTCAAATCTGGGGCAAAATTCGGAAGATTTCGTGGATGGAAATTGGGGAATAGATGGGGGAAAGCTAGATCTACCTGCTACACAAAATCTGCGGATCAAATCCAACAAAACTTCATCACAAAAAAAATTGGGGGACTATTTTTGTGGGGAAATTTCGAATTTGGGACAAAATCAACAAAACAAGGCTAGAAAACGAAGAGGGGATGCTCCAAAATCGTGATCAACGTGTCTCATGATACCAAGATGGTGTAGGGTAGAACCCTAGTTGCCCGATCTTTCACGAAAGGAGCGGATCTCAACGAGGAACACGAAGAACACGAAGGAAAACGCAAGGGAAAACACAAGAGAATCACTCAAACCAACAAGATTTGGTCACACATATGCTAGATCCTCGAAACATACAGAGACACACGATCCGAATCCAACAAAGGACGATGCAAGAGGCACGTTCTTCTCCGAGAGGAGGTCTTGAGGGTCTTCCCGATTGGGGTCTTGAATCCACTTGGGGGATCTTCTCCGTAGAGGTCGTGAACTTCTGACAAGGGGATCAAGTGGAGAGCAAAGCTTCTCAATGAGATACTACTTTGCTAACCCTAGAAAGAGGAAGGAGGAAGAGTATATATAGTCTAGATGGGCGAAGGGGTACATGGGCCTTGACCCTTCACCGTGCGCAGACAGATGTGGCCGGACGTCCGGACGTCGGGCCGGATGTCCGGGCCTTCCCGAGGGGCCGGATGTCCGGGCTGGCGGGGTCGGCCTCGGTGCTCTCTGGATAGGCGGTGTCCGGATTTCCGGGCTGTCCGCCGGATGTTTGGGCCTTGTAGACTTGGTCGCAGGTCCTTTGCTGCAGGCGACACCTCCAGGGGCCGGATGTCCGGGTCCTGGGAGCTGTTCTTGACTCCTTCCGTTGGTTCTCTTCCTCCATGAACTTGGGGACTTGTCCATCTTCACGTGCATCTTCGGGAGGGTCCTCTTGGTACCTAATCATGCACAACATTTCGGACTTAGGTAGTAGCCATGTCTCGAGTGGATCATATGTGATATCACTAAGGAGAGAAGTCACCTTGGTCTCAAGAGCTCTAGCTCGTGCTCGTGTCATAGGTCTTTTTGACACTTGGTGAGACGATGATAGGTCCATGGGTATGACCATAGGATGCTCCGCATCATCTTCCCTCCCTTGGGAAAGATCCGACCTCGGATTGAAATCCACATCACCATGGTACGGGAAGAGATCTTTTACGTTGAAGATGTCGCTCACGGAGTACTTATCGCGTGGGATGTCGATCTTGTAGGCGTTGTTGTTGTAGCGTTCAAGCACCTTGAAGGGTCCATCGGCTCGTGGCAGAAGTTTGCCTTGCGTTTGTTGGGGAAGCGTTCCTTGCGAAGGTGTAGCCACGCAAGATCTCCAATGTTGAATATCATGGGTTGCTTGTTGATGTTGAGCTTGGTCATGAGTCGTTGTACTTGGCGCTCGATGGTGTGCCTTGTATCTTCATGCATCTTCTTGAGGTAGTTCACTCGGGCACTCGCGTCCATATTGATGCGCTCTTGTAGTGGTAGAGGAAGAATGTCCAATGGGGACAACGGGTTGAAACCATAGACAACTTTGAAAGGGGACTTGTCGGTAGTCGAATGCCTTGCGCGGTTGTAGGCGTACTCGGCAATGGGTAGGCATTCCTCCCACTCCTTGATGTTCCTCTTGATCAACACACGTAGTAGAGTGGAGAGTGTTCGGTTCGTCACCTCCGTTTGGCCGTTGGTTTGAGGGTGGTATGCTAAAGAGAACAAGAGCTTGATTCCGATCTTGGCGCATAAGGTCTTCTAAAAATAACTCAAGAACTTGACATCGCGGTCCGAGACAATCGTCTTTGGCACTCCATGAAGTTGCAAGATTTCCCTACAAAAAAGAACCATCGTCTATCTTGTTGCATGGTATGAAATATGCCATTTTAGAGAATCGGTCCATAACAACAAACACAGAATCCTTTCCATTTCTAGTTCTAGGCAAACCAAGCACAAAATCCATGCTAATATCTTCCCATGGGTGGTGTGGAATTGGGAGAGGCATATAAATATCATGAGATTGAGCTTTGGACTTAGCTTTGTGACATGTCGAACATCGGTTGGTGAAACATGAGACGTCGCGCAACATCTTGGGCCAAAAATTGTTCTTGGAGAGTGTGGTGAATGTCTTATCACATCCAAAGTGTCCCATTAGTCCTCCTCGATCTGGGAGATTCTTGCAAAAGTAACAAATGAAGAGAAGACTTGGGGATGCATAGTTTGTTAGCTCTCATAAGATAATCATCTTTGATGTAATAGCGTTCCCAAGATGTATGTATTAAACATTTGGCATAAGGAATAGCAAAAGTAGGATCATGCGCATACAAGTCTTTAATGTGCTCAAAACCAATGACATTCAATTCAAGTTTGTTGACAAGCATGCATATGTGGGAAAGAGCATACGCCACAACATTTTACTTACCTTTGATGTATTTTATGACATAAGGAAATGACTTGATGAACTCACTCCACTTAGAATGACGCTTGTTCAACTTAGTTTGACCCTTAAGGTACTTAAGCATTTCATGGTCGGTATGAATGAAAAATTCATGAGGGCGAAGATAATGTTCCCATTCATGCAAAACTCGCACTAAAGCATATAGCTCTTTATCATAGATGGGGTAATTAAGTTGCACTCCGGAAAGTTTTTCGCTAAAGTAAGCAATGGGGCTCTTCTCTTGCATTAACACACCTCCTATGCCATTACCACTAGCATCACAATGAATCTCAAAGGGTTTGTTAAAGTTGGGTAATGCAAGAACGGGAGCATGAATAAGCAAATTCTTAAGCTCATTAAATTTGGGGTCTTGAGATGGTCCCCAAATGAATGGTGCATTCTTCTTACTCAAAGCATGTAAAGGAGATGCAACAGTGCTAAAGTCCATAACAAATCTATGGTAGAAACCGGCTAGACCAAGGAAACTTCACACTTGTTGCAAGTTGGTCGGTTGGGGCCAAGTTTTAATAGCATTGATCTTAGATTCATCTACATGAACACCCTTAGGAGACACAAAGAAACCCAAGAAAACAAGCTTATCAACACCAAAAAGGCATTTCTCCATATTAGCATGAAGGCACTCTTTCCTAAGGGTTTGCAACACGGTTCTAAGATGGGTGACATGATCTTTGAGGGATTTGCTAAAGACAAGAATGTCGTCGAAATAGACCTCAACAAATACACCAATATAGGGTCGAAGAACAAAATGCATGACTCGCATGAAAGTTCCGGGTGCTTTGGATAAACCCATTGGCATAACTAGCCTTGCATATAGGCCAAATTATGTCTTAAATGCGGTTTTCCATTCATCACCTTCTTGGATGCGTATTTGATAGTAGCCACTCTTAAGACAATCTTAGAGAAAATGGTGGCTCCGCTAAGCTCATCTAGCATATCATCTAGGCATGGAATGGGGTAACGATAATGCACAGTAATAGCATTGTTAGGACGACAATCGGAACACATGTGAAATCTACCATCTTTCTTGGGAACAAGGATTACCGGTACGACACATGGGCTCAAACTTTCTCATACATGGTCGTTGTCGATGAGTTGTTGTACTTGTCGTTGGATCTCCTTGGTTTCCTAGAGGTTGACGTGGTAGGGAGCCTTGTTAGAAAAGGGTGCTCCAGGGATGAGTTCGATTCGGTGCTCAATGCCTTGCAGTGGAGGTAGACCTGGAGGTAGCTCGTCGAGGAATACATCTTGGAATTCCTGCAAAAGAGAAGATAACACTAAAGGTAGATTGTGAGAGGTGTTAGTTTTTAGTGCCTCGTCCTTGCACAAAAGGACACAGTGCATAACACTTGATGGGTTCTCACACACTTCTCTCGTCTCACTTTTGGTGGCAAATAGGACTAGGTTCTTCTTGTCGCTCATCGTGGAGGCACTCAATTTGGGATTTTGGTGCTCACTCTCTTTTTGGTGGTTCGCTCTCTCGCTATTGTCTCCATGATGGGTGGCTTGCTTGTCGGCGATCACTTGACTTGGGGACATAGGTTGTAGAATGTACTCCTTTCCTTTAATCTTGAAGCTATAGTGATTTGTACGCCTGTTGTGGATGACACCTCGGTCAAATTGCCTTGGCCATCCAAGAAGGAGGTGGCAAACGGACATCAAAACAACATCACACTCCAAAGTTTCTTCGTAAGCTCCAATCTTGACGGAAACTTGTATTGTATGCTCGACTTGGGTAGTGCTTGAGTCGCTTAGACATTCAACTTTGTAGGGGTGAGGGTGCTTCATCTTCACCAATTGGAGCTTGGAGCATAGTTCTTCACTTGCCAAGTTATGACAACTCCCTCCGTCGATGATGACCTTCACGGACCTTCCATTGATGCCGACCTTGGTGTGGAAGATATGGCATCTTTGATATTCATCTTGTTGATGTTGAAGAGCCAAGACCTTGGAGACAACGAGAGCGGGGCTCAAATCCTCATCACAAAAGACTTGATCATCTTCATCTTCATTCACGCGCCGGTGCATGGCCACTTGCTCAAGGGCTTCCATATCCTCTTCACTCATGGAGTCATATGTTCCGTCGTCGTTGAGGATCATGGTGCGCTTGTTGGTACACTCAAAGGACTTGTGGCCTCAGTCGCTGCATGTGAAGCACTTGATAGAACTTGTCTTGACGGTCTCATCAGTTGGAGTTGTAGATGATGAAGCTCTCGGCTTGAAGTTTCTTGTAGTAGGAGGACGACTTGAGGTTGTCGAAGTTTTCTTGTAACTTGACTTGTCACCGGTGCTTGTAGATGGCTTGGTTGAGGTAGAATTTCTCGGAGTCATTGAAGCTTGGGTGTTGGAGAAGCCGTAGCTCTTGGAAGAGTACTTGGCATACTTTAATTCATCTTGCACTTGACGTTCCGCTTTGGTAGCTTGGTGCACTAGCTCAATGAGGTTCGAGTATGGTTGGAAGTCGGCTATCTTCTTGATAGGATGATTGAGTCTATTCAAGAAACGTGCCATAGTTTGCTCATCATCTTCCGTGACACTGGCTCTTATCATGGCAATCTCCATTTCCTTGTAGTACTCTTCAACGCTCTTTGTTCGTTGCTTGAGTAGTTGGACTTTCTTGAAGAGGTCGCGGTTGTAGTAGGTTAGCACGAAACGTGCTCTCAGGACATCCTTCATTTGCGCCCAAGTTGTGATGGGTGGTTCACCTCTTGCCTCTCGGCGCTCAATGACTTGTTCCCACCAAATGAGGACGTAATCTTGGAACTCAAGGGATGCCATAGCGATCTTCTTCTCTTCCTCATAGTTGTGCAAGTGGAAGATTTTGTCAACCTTCAATGCCCATGAAAGGTACTCTTCGGGATCATTGCTTTCGGAAAACAAGGGCATGGTGAACTTTAGCCTGCCGTAGCGTTGCTCTTCATTGTGTTGGGGTCGAGGGCGATGACGTCCTTGACGAGGAGGATTGTCTCCCTCAACTTGCTCTTGTCGTGGAGCATTTCCATTGTCTTCATGCTCTTGGTGAACTTGAGGTTCTTGTCTAGCTTGTGGAGGGGCTTGTCGAGCTTGTGGAGGAGCTTGAGGAACTTGACGATGCACTCGTGATTGATAAATCCTCTCTTGAACTTCATTGCGAAGTGCTTCTTCTTGTTCGTGCCTATGGCCATTGCGTTTGGCAACGGCGCGACTTGTGTCATGGAGTGCACGTTGCACCTCAAGTGCTTAAGCTTCTTGCCGTTGTTGTTCTTTACGTTGTGCCTCGGCATCTTGTTCGTCTTGGTGTTGCCGCACTCGCTCTTCTTCTTGTTGTCGTAGACATTGCCGTTCTTGTGCTTGCGCAAATGTAGTTTGATTTTGGCGATGCCGATGTGCTTGCTCGTCAAGCTGTTCTTGTGTAGGATTGCGGTGTAGAGGATTGCGGTTTGCTTGATGGTCTTGGCGCACGGCTCATCGATAAGTGTTTGATGTTGGAGTACTTGAGCCAGATATGGTGTCGTCGGAGTGTCGACTTGAGCGGCTCCGTCTTGAGTAGGACGATGAGGTAGATGAGTGGTTGACCAACAAGGCACGAACCTCGTCCATTCTTGCATTGCTCTCTTGTTTTTGTTCGTCGAGATTGTTGTCGAAGTAGTCTCTTGTACGTTGCTCGGAGAGTCGCAAGTCGGTGGCGAGGTGGTCGATGCGGTCGCTCATTTCTTGTTGTTCTTGATGCAAAGCTTGTTGTGCACAAAAAGGTGACTCTTGGTGATGTAGGAAGTCATGTCGTCGTCTTGCTAGATGAAGAGTGGGTTGGTAGAAGAACTTGGCCTATCCATCATTCCAAGAAAATATGTGAGTGGGAGAAAGAGAAGATTGTACCTTGACCGATGTTGAAGAGGGATCAATGATCACTGATGTCTACTATGCAACCTTCTTCTTGTAGACGCTGTTGGGCCTCCAAGTGCAGAGGTTTGTAGGACAGTAGCAAATTTCCCTCAAGTGGATGACCTAAGGTTTATCAATCCGTGGGAGGCGTAGGATGAAGATGGTCTCTCTCAAACAACCCTGCAACCAAATAACAAAGAGTCTCTTGTGTCCCCAACACACCCAATACAATGGTAAATTGTATAGGTGCACTAGTTCGGCGAAGAGATGGTGATACAAGTGCAATATGGATGGTAGATAAAGGTTTTTATAATCTGAAAATATAAAAAAGGAAGGTAGCAAGTGGTAAAAGTGAGCGGAAACGGTATTGCAATGCTTCGAAACAAGGCCTAGAGTTCATACTTTCACTAGTGCAAATTCTCTCAACAATAATAACATATTGGATCATATAAAAATCCCTCAACATGCAACAAAGAGTCACTCCAAAGTCACTAATAGCAGAGAACAAAAGAAGAGATTATGGTAGGGTATGAAAGCACCTCAAAGTTATTCTTTCCGATCAATCCATTGGGCTATTCCTATAAGTGTCACAAACAACCCCAGACTTTGTAGTAAAATAGCACCTTAAGACACAAATCAAGAAAAACCCTAATGTCACCTAGATACTCCAATGCCACCAAAAGTATCCGCGGGTTTGATTATACGATATGCATCACACAATCTCAGATTCATCTATTCAACCAACACAAAGAACTTCAAAGAGTGCCCCAAAGTTTCAATTGGAGAGTCAATATGAAAACGTGTGCCAACCCCTCTGCATAAGTTCACAAGGTTATTGAACCCACAAGTTGATCCCCAAAACATACATCAAGTAGATCACGTGAATATCCTATTGTCACCACATATAAGAACATGCAAGACATACATCAAGTGTTCTCAAATCCTTAAAGACTCAATCCGATAAGATAACTTCAAAGGGAAAACTCAATCCATTACAAGAAGATAGAGGAGGAGAAACATCATATGATCCAACTATAATAGCAAAGCTCGCGATCCATCAAGATCGTGGCAAATCATGAACACGAGAGAAAGAGATCAAACACATAGCTACTGGTACATACCCTCAGCCCCGAGGGTGAACTACTGCCTCCTTGTCATGGAGAGCACCGGGATGATGAAGATGGCCACCGGTGATGGATCCCCCTCTAGCAGGGTGCCGGAACAGGGTCCCGATTGTTTTTTGTGGCTATAGAGGCTTGCGGCGGCGGAACTCCTTATCTAGATTTCTTTTTGGGGGTTTCTGTATTTATAGGAATTTTTGGCGTCGGTTTCATGTCAGGGGGGTCTCCAAGTCAGCCACGAGGTAGGGGGCGCGCCCAAGGGGGTAGGACGCGCCCTCCACCCTCGTGGATGACTCGGGACTCTTCTGGCCCAACTATTTTGCTTCGGGGGCTTCTTCTGGTCCATAAAAATCATCGGGAATTTTCAGCTCATTTGGACCCCGTTTGATATTCCTTTTCTGTAAAACTCAAAAACAAGGAAAAAAAAATAGAATCTGGCATTGGGCTCTAGGTTAATAGGTTAGTCCAAAAAATCATATAAAACATCATGTAAATGCATATAAAACATCCTAGATGGATAATATAATAGCATGGAACAATCAAAAATTATAGATACATTGGAGACGTATCAAGCATCCCCAAGCTTAATTCCTGCTCGTCCTCGAGTAGGTAAATGATGAAAACAGAATTTTCGATGTGGAATGCTACCTAACATGTTTATCAATGTAATGTTCTTTATTGTGGTAAGAATATTCAGATCCATAAGATTCAAAAAAAGGTTTAATATTGACATAAAAACAATAATACTTCAAGCATACTAATAAAGCAATCATGTTTTCTCAAAATAACATGGCCAAAGAAAGCTATCCCTACAAAATCATGTAGTCTCGCTATGCTCCATCTTCATCACACAAAATATTCAAATCATGAACAACCCCGGTTTCAGCCAAGCAATTGTTTCATACTTTAGTATTCTCAAACTTTTTCAACTTCCACGCAATACATGAGCGTGAGCCATGGACATAGCACTATAGGTGGAATATAATGGTGGTTGTGGAGAAGACAAAAGGAGAAGATAGTCTCACAACAACTAGGCGTATCAACAGGCTATGTATGAAGGAAATATGCCCTAGAGGAAATAATAAAGTCATTATTTATTTCCTTATTTCATGATAAATGTTTATTATTCATGCTAGAATTGTATTAACCGGAAACTTAGTACATGTGTGAATACATAGACAAAACATAGTGTCCCTAGTATGCCTCTATTAGACTAGCTCGTTAATCAAAGATGGTTATGTTTCCTAACCATAGACATGCGTTGTCATTTGATTAATGGGATCACATAATTAGGAGAATGATGTGATGGACATGACCCATCCGTTAGCTTAGCATTATGATTGTTACGGTTTCATTGCTACTGCTTTCTTCATGACTTATACATGTTCCCCAGGCTATGAGATTATGCAACTCCCGAATACAGGCGGAACATCTTGTGTCCTATCAAACGTCACAATGTAAATGGGTGATTATAAAGATGCTCTACAAGTGTCTTCGAAGGTGTTTGTTGGGTTGGCATAGATTGAGATTAGGATTTGTCACTCCGTGTTTCGGAGAGGTATCTCTTAGGGATGTAAGTGGCAAATAAATGGCGTCCACAAGCCCGTTTAGTTAGGTTTTTTCTAGCTCTATAGTTCATTTTTCTCAAATAAAAAAAACTTGTTTGAACTATCCAATTATAAATGGACTTTAAACGGGATTAAATGGGACCCAGTTGACATCCCTAGTATCTCTGGGCCCTCTAGATAATGCTCATCACTATATGCCTTGCAAGCAATGTGACTAATGAGTTAGTTGCGGGATGAAGTATTACGGAACGAGTAAAGAGACTTGCCGGTAATGAGATTGAACTAGGTATGATGATACCTACGATCGAATCTCGGGAAAGTAACATATCGATGACAAAGGGAACAACATATGTTGTTATGCGGTTTGACCGATAAAGATCTTCATAGAATATGTAGGAGCCAATATGAGCATCCAGGTTCCGCTATTGGTTATTGACCAGAGATGTGTCTCGGTCATGTCTACATAGTTCTCGAACCCATAGGGTCCGCACGCTTAACGTTCGATGACGATATGCATTATGAGTTATGTGTTTTTGATGACCGAAGTTTGTTCAAAGTCCTGTATGAGACCACGGATGTGACGAGGAGTCTCAAAATGGCTGAGACATAAAGATTGATATATTGGACTATGTTATTCAGACACCGGAAGTGTTCTGAGTGGTTTCGGGTAAAAACGGAGTGCCAGAGGGGTTACTGGAACCCCCCGAGGGAACTAATGGGCCACCATGGGCCTTAGTGGAGAGAGAGGAGGGTGGCCAGGGCAGGCCGCCCCCCCCTTAGCAGTCCGAATTGTATAAGGGAAAGGGGGCGGAGCCCCCTTTCATACTCCCTCTCCCTCTCCTTCCTTCCCCCTCTCTTCCTTGTAGGAGAATCCTACTAGGACTAGTAGTCCTAGTAGGACTCCTCCTCTTGGGCGTGCCCCCTAGGGCCGGCTGGCCTCCCCCACCCTCCTTTATATACAGGGGGATGGGTCACTCTAGAACACACATGTTTCTCTTAACCGTGTGCGGTGCCCCCCTCCACAGTTACACACCTCGATCATACCATCGTAGTGCTTAGGCGAAGCCCTGCACCGGTAACATCATCATCACTGTCGCTACGCCATCGTGTTGATGGAACTCACCCGCGTCCCCAACTGGATCAAGAGCACGAGGGACGTCATCGAGCTGAACGTGTGCTGAACGCGGAGGTGCCGTATGTTTGGTACTTGGATCGGTTGGATCGCGAAGAAGTTCAACTACATCAACCGCGTTACTAAACGCTTCCGCTTTTGGTCTACGAGGATACGTGGACACACTCTCCCCTCTCGTTGCTATGCATCTCCTAGATAGATCTTGCGTGATCGTAGGTAATTTTTTGAAATTACTGTGTTCCCCAACAATGGCATTAGAGCCAGGTCTATGCGTAGATGTTTTATGCACGAGTAGAACAAAAAGAGTTGTTGGTGATAATAGTCATACTGCTTACCACCAACGTCTTACTTTGATTCGGCGGTATTGTTGGATGAAACGGCCTGGACCGACATTACATGACCGCGTTCATGAGACTGGTTCTACCGACGTGCTTTTGCACATAGGTGGATGGCGGGCGTCTGTTTCTCCAACTTTAGTTGAATCGAGTTTGACTACGGCCGGTCCATGTTGAAGGTTAAAACAACACACCTAACAAAAAATCGTTGT
Source organism: Triticum aestivum (assembly GCF_018294505.1). Lineage (NCBI taxonomy): Eukaryota > Viridiplantae > Streptophyta > Magnoliopsida > Poales > Poaceae > Triticum > Triticum aestivum. The sequence continues at coordinate 126,827,391 of NC_057795.1, read as the reverse complement.
GGTTTTGATGCATAGGTAAGAACGGTTCTTGCTAGAAACCCATAGCAGCCACATAAAACTTGCAACAACAAAGTAGAGGGCGTCTAACTTGTTTTTGCAGGGCTTGCTGTGATGTGATATGGTCAAGACATGATGTGATATAAATTGTTGTATGAGATGATCATGTTTTGTAATAGAGTTATCAGCAACTAGCAGGAGCCATATGGTTGTTGCTTTATTGTATGAAATGCAATCGCCATGTAATTGCTTTACTTTATCACTAAGCGGTAGAGATAGTCGTAGAAAAAATAGTTGGCGAGACGACAACGATGCTACGATGGAGATCAAGGTGTCGCGTCAGTGATGATGGAGATCATGACGATGCTTCGGTGAGAACAAGATGATGATGGCCATATCATGTCACATATTTTGATTGCATGTGATGTTTATCTTTTATGCATCTTATTTTGCTTAGTACGATGATAGCATTATAAGATGATCCCTTATTAAATTTCAAGGTATAAGTGTTCTCCCTGAGTATGCACCGTTGCTACAGTTCGTCGTGCCGAGACACCACGTGATGATCGGGTGTGATAAGCTCTACGTTCACATACAGTGGATGCAAGCCAGTTTTGCACACGCAGAATACTCGGGTTAAACTTGATGAGCCTAGCATATGCAGATATGGCCTCAAAACACTGAGACCGAAAGGTCGAACGTGAATCATATAGTAGATATGATCAACATAGTGATGTTCACCATTGAAAACTACTCCATCTCACGTGATGATCAGACATGGTTTAGTTGATTTGGATCACGTGATCATTTAGATGACAAGAGGGATGTCTATCTAAGTGGGAGTTCTTAAGTAATATGATTAATTGAACTTTAATTTATCATGAACTTAGTCCTGATAGTTATTATGCATGTCTATGTTATTGTAGATCAATGGCCCGTGCTACCGTTCCTTTGAATTTTAATGCGTTCCTAGAGAAAGCTAAGTTGAAAGATGATGGCAGCAACTACACGGACTGGGTCCGTAACTTGAGGATTATCCTCATTGCTTCACAGAAGAATTACGTCCTGGAAGCACTGTGAATGCCTGGCAGACGCGTGTTGATGACTACTCGATAGTTCAGTGTGCCATGCTTTACGGCTTAGAATCGGGACTTCAAATATGTTTTGAACGTCATGGAGCATGTGAGATGTTTCAAGAGTTGAAGTTAATATTTCAAGAAAATGCACGAGTTGAGAGATATGAAGTCTCCAACAAGTTCTACAGCTGCAAAATGGAGGAGAATAGTTCTGTCAGTGAACACATACTTAGAATGTTTGGGTACCTGGGAGTTAATCTTCCAAATGATAGTGTCATTGACAAAGTTCTTCAATCACTGCCACCAAGCTATAAAGGTTTCGTGATGAACTATAATATGCAAGGGATGAACAAGACAATTCCCGAGCTCTTTGCAATGCTAAAAGCTGCGGAGGTAGAAATCAAGAAGGAGCATCAAGTGTTGATGGTCAACAAGACCACTAGTTTCAAGAAAAAGGGCAAAGGGAAGAAGGGGAACTTCAAGAAGAACGGCAAGAAAGTTGCTCCTCAGGAAAAGAAACCCAAGTTTGGACCTAAGCCTAAAACTAAATGCTTCTACTGCAAAGGGACTAGTCACTCGAAGCAGAACTGCCCCAAGTATTTGGCGGATAAGAAGGATGGCAAAGTGAAAGGTATATTTGATATACATGTTATTGATGTGTACCTTACTAATGCTCGTAGTAGGCCTAGGTATTTGATACTGGTTCTCTTGCTCATATTTGCATATCGAAACAGGGGCTACGGATTAAATGAAGATTGGCTAAGGACGAGGTGACAATGCGTGTGGGAAATGGTTCCAAGGTCGATGTGATCGCCGTCGGCACGCTACCTCTACATATACCTTCGAGATTAGTTTTAGACCTAAATAACTGTTATTTGATGCCAGCATTGAACATGAACATTATATATGGATCTTGTTTGATGCGAGATGGTTATTCATTTAAATCAGAGAATAATGGTTATTCTAGTTATATGAGTAATATCTTTTATGGTCATGCACCCTTGCTGAGTGGTCTATTTTTGTTGAATCTCGATCGTGATGATACACATGTTCATAATATTGAAGCTAAAAGATGCAAAGCTGATAATGATAGTGCAAATTATTTTTGGCACTACCGTTTAGGCCATATCAGTGTAAAGCGCGTGAAGAAACTCCATGCTGACGGGCTTTTCGGATCACTTGATTATGAATCACTTGGTGCTTGCGAACCGTGCCTCATGGGCAAGATGACTAAAACTCCGTTCTCCGGAACAACGGAACGAGCTACTGACTTATTGGAAATAATACATACCGATGTATGCGGTCCAATGAGTGTTGAGGCTCATGGCGGGTTGTCGGGGAAACTGATCCACGAACAACTATGGGACCGGCGGACCGAGCCCCTTTCGGTTCGGCGGGGGGCGGAGGTCGCATGAAGAGCAGATCAAGGCGAAGCACATGAGTAGTTTACCTAGCTTCGGAGCTCTCCGAAGAGATAATACTCCTACTGCTGCTTGTCTGGTTCTATTGTGTTCTTGCTCGAGAGCGAGCTAAGTGTTTTCTGGCTTACGAAAGAGTCGAACCCCCTCTACGTTGCGCATGGGCCTCCTTTTATATGCTAAAGGGGTCACCGACAGGTGGCAACACAGAGAAGGGTACAAATGTAAAAAGCGAGGTGGTTGGTACAGTTGCCTGCACAGTGTATCCTACCTAACCCTGACGGCAGGGGACAAGGGCATTAATTGCCCGTGTGCGTCTCCCAAACAGCGTAGAAAGGGACCGTCAGGGGCGCCACTGCCTGCCACGATGGCGATCTTGTCAGCATCGCATGCCACTGCGCACCCCTGGCTGCACAGCCTCCCGCCACGCGTGCCTGGAAAAGCCCTCAGGGCAACACGTTGGTGGATGCGCTGGAGTGCAGGCACAGAGTGGCCGCCTGCCGCGGCAAGCGCCTTGCCGCGGCCGTTGTCTTGTCGGGCCCGGAAGCTTGTCGCTCGCCGAGCCTTGCCGGGACGCGCGGCGCGTCGCGGCAAGTTCCTTGAAATGCCTTGGTTGGCCTTCCCGGCAAGCTCCTCTTGCCGGGGCCTTGTCTCCTGAGTTTAAATACTTTGTTCTTGAACGGCTCCAAAGGAACCACGGAGGACCTTTGCGGTCGCCCGGCAAGCCTTGCCGCGGGGTGCTGCAACTGCCCGTGCACAAGTTCGGGGTACTAGGGTACCCCTATTCTAGTACACTGACAGGAGCCCCCGAGCCTGGGCCATACATGGTGCCGAGCGCTGTTGGGTCAGGCCCAAAACAGGGCACGGGCACACGCGGCCTGGGCCACGCCGTATCTGACTCCATATCCACCGCGTCCTCCCTAACAGCACGCGTCGAATGCGGTGTCGTGGGAGAGATCGTGGGTGGTTTCTTTATTCGGAAGGGCGAAACGTCCGCCTCCTCCCTCTTTATAAGCAGGGGAAACAGGGGCAGTTCGTTCCCCCTCGCTGGTTGCTACTACTCCATCTTCACAAACCTCCGCCGCTCCCCCTTCTTCTCCAAGCCGAGAGAGAGCAGCGC